>NC_137876.1:12508680-12596180 GCF_963924005.1 Protomyctophum bolini
GGTTCCCAGAGTGGGGTTCGGGGACCCCCTAGGGGTCCTTGAGGGAGTTCCAGGGGGTCCCCAGCTGAACCAAATGGACCCTTATGGGTCTGTAACTCTGAGAGTGTACAAATGTAACCATTCGTACACATTGATTTTACAATATAAATTAGGGTCTCAGAGAGAGAAATGCCATTAAATGCATGTCAAACTGGGGGCCCTTGAAATTAAACGGGTTGGGAATCACTGCTCTTCAAATGGGGGTCTGCGGGATAATTATTGTCAATTTGGAGGACATGAAAAGGTCTGGGAACCACTGCTGTAGGCAGGCAAAAGAAAACAGATAGATTATGCAACTTACTTTACGCTTGACAAATTTGTCCCAGTAGTTGTTGGGGAAGGAGCTGTTGAAAAAAATAATAAATAATTTTAGAATATTCTTCAGTAGGAGATAAAACTGTAGCCTCACAAAGCCAGCCAGAATCTCACAAGCTTGAGGGTTGGCTTTGAAAGGCTCCAAAAAAGGAAGCTATTTTTGAAAATTGCTGACTCAGAGTCACGGCTCTCAAGGGAATTTTCCTTGTCACTGAATATTTGCACATAATTGTGCAAATTGTGCAAATCTTAGGCAGTGGTGGGAAAAGTACTCACATTCTTTACTTAAAAGTAGCAATGCCGCAATGTAGAAATACTTTGTTACAAGTAGATGTCTGGAATTCAAAATTTACTTGAGTAAAAGTACAAACGTATTTGTATTGAAATATACCAAAGTACTCATTATGCAAAATGTCACATTCTAAGTTTTCAAATGTATACAAATCTTTTGAAATTAGCAGATCTACAAGCTCACATACGTCGCATCACAACGCATTGTGAGCTTTTTTGTAATAATATTTTGTAATAATAATCAAAATCTACAAAGTAAGTATAGTACCGGTAACTAAAGTTTTCAAATCATTCTAGTGGAGTAAAAGTACAACATTTGAGTAGAAGTAAAAGTACAGAAAATTGGAAACTAAAACTAAAACAAAACATGTTACTTAATGATGTAAATTGATGTTAGGCATTTCACAAGTCAATCATGCACACCTTTTTGTTTGTTTTCTACTGCATATACACTATCGCTTGTTTGTACTGTAGATCAGTGGTTCTCAAAGTTCTCAAACGTCCTCAGGGGCCCTTTTTTATTATATTTTTTTAGAAAATATTAGATTTTTTTTTTTTTTACATAAATCTTCTATTATGGGGGTCAAAATACACATCACTTTGGTGCTCATTCACTTTTAAAAGTTTGAGAACCACTAGACATAGACGGACCGGAAAGCGAGGGAAGGACATGCAACAGTGGTCTCTAGCTGGGGAAGATCTTTGCTGTGCTTAATCAGGTCAGCTAATGGCAGGCAGACAGACTCACGGAGTATTGATGACCAGTCTGTCCCATTGTCCCTTGATGTCATCGTCCGACGGCTGCTCTGTGATGTAGAGGCCATCGAACTCCAGCTTCCTGGCGATCTCCTTCTCTCGCTTGAACACCACCAAGGGCACCTGGAGCACACCACACATGGAACTCAGAGATTGATATCGTCTGACCGCGGCAATTCACCAACCTCTTGAAGTATCTGTGTGTGTGTGTGTGTGTGTGTGTGTGTGTGTGTGTGTGTGTGCGCGCACACGCACGCACACATGCACGCATTTGTGCTGTCTTCCATCCTTGCTGCCGTGAATGAAACGTCATGCAAATTAGTTTGTAGTAACATTCTTTTTTTTCTCCTTTTTTTGAAATAGCAAAGAGAGCAAGAGAGACTCGGAGTAGAGTCGCTGCTTCTTCGCCTGGAAAGGAGACAGCTTTGGTTTTATATTTTATATACATTTTTATACATTTATATGTATTGTACATACATTTTATTTAATATATATCTTTTGTATATTTTTCGTAACACTTTTTAACACAAAGTGCCGGGATTCCTTCAAAATAGAAGCTCGGGGTGCCTGGAAGATATGGCCACTTTTAGTCTGTAAAGCCCCCCCTTCCATTCCGGAAAAAGAACGGAGACATATTTTTGCTTGCTTACCTTTCTCTCGTTTCAATATTATCGCTTGATCATCGCTCGCGTTCATATTTTGAACGAGAGGCAGGTGAGAAGTCAGAAATGAAGAGCTTAGTATATCCATCTGATCAAAACCATGGAGAGCGCCCTAGATTAGGAGATGTGAGGAATTCTTTCTGCAGCGGTAAACTAGGAAGTAAACGGAACTGAACGAAGAGCGAAGAGTATGGTGGCCTTGGAGGCCAACTCAAAATAAAAAATTGAGAATATTCTTCTCTCGTTTGATATCATTAAAAATGCGCCTATAGGACTTACACGTCCTTTGGATCCGTCGGTTGGATGACGTGCCTAGCACTGCCCACATGTCGTACGGTCTGAACCAGTTAAACATGTACCTTCAGGTAGTAGTATCCCACCACGCACAGGAAGGAGATGACGGTGTGCAGGATGGCGAGGAAGCGCAGCGTGGGCGCCATGTAGCCCGTGCTCTCCTGCAGGATGAAGTACTCCATGGCAGCCTCCTCTTCCTCCCCCGCCACCGGCCCCCCGCCTCCGCTCCACGGGTCCTCCTCGTCAGAGTCGTCGCCTGTCACCTGTGTGAAGGACAGAGACATTACTCTTAAATGTTACATCCGGGAGGGGGAAAGTGTCCTAACGTGTGGAAGGAGCCCCTCCACACGCTGTGTGGAAGGAGCCCCCCCACACGCACACTAGTGCCGTTTCCTTTAGTGATAATTGTTCCTGCTGTTCTACATAAAGCCAACCAGGAAATCACAGCTTGAGGCCTTAACCTTTTCCTTTTATAAAATATCCGAGAACATTTTATGGAAGATGCTTCAGAATCAGAACATATTGCTAGAACTGTGAACAGAACACTTTCAAATGCTAATGCTAATCTTAAAACAATAACCACAAATAGCCTACAAGCTCTCAATGGGTCACAGACGCTGTGCATTGAGAGCTTGTAGATAGCTACAGTATAGGCTATTTCCGCTGCGCAACAAGCCAGCATGTCTTCTATGGAATCCAAATGACTGAAGTCAGTCGTGGCGACAAAGTTAAAGCCATGATTCAATCGATTAGTGTATAAAATAATCGTCCATTAATCGTAATCGAGGCAAAGGTTTAAATAATCGGGATATTGATCTGAAGTTATATCACAAACAGCCCTATACCCTGAACAGTCATTTATAGTCAATACTCCCCCCCCATACACATCACCACACTCCCAACTTACAAACGAAATGCACCCTAAAGGTCCTTTCAAATGGGCAGTGACGCAGGTGTTGTAGCTAAGCCAGGACCTTCTAGCTTAGCTAGAAGTTCCTGGGTTCGATGCCCGTTGGGGACGCTGTGGGCGTGTTCTCTCCTCCAAGTCATCAGTGGCCATATACCCGAGGTGGGGTTAGCAAAATGGCCTTTCTGTGTGGAGTTTGCATGTTCTCCCCGTGTCCCATAGGGTAAATACCCTCACAAAAATCATGCAGTAATCCTGGTCTCTAAACTACCTCCCCCTGGTCAGCCGGGGCGCCTGATGGAGGGGAAAGGAACTGGTTTGTAATAACGTGTTCCTTCCACGTGCTACGTATGGCTGGGGAAACGCCCCCCCTGTCAGGTGAAAAGAAGCAGCTTGGACTCCTCATGCATAGAAGGAAGCATGAGGTCAGTCCGCTGCCCTCCCCAGGTAGGCAGAGGAAGTGTAGCGCCCAGGATTACACAGAAGAACGAGCACGCGTGTACAAAACGCAGGCCTCTCAATGAAAATGAATTGCTGCCCATCTGAAAGGACCATAACCCTGTACGACTAATAACCCTTCTGTGTAAATGATGTACATAACTTAGTGTTTTAATATTTTACAATCAAAAGTTTGCATTGTAAACTCACCGAGTTAAATTCCTTCAATGTGCAAATATACTAAGCGAAATACAGAATTCTGATGTACCAAATTAGAGCCAATTGAATGCTTAGACTTACCTTGTAGAACAGAAGAATGAAGTTGATGGCAAAGGCAACAAACAAGGCCAGGAAGCGGAGATTGTAGAAGTTTCTTGCCAGGTAGTTCTGTGAGGATAATATTAGATTTTTTACAATGAAATGAAAATCATTAATACGTGAGTAATATGAAAACTACATATTTATTAGTAGTAAGTCACATTAATAATTTTCAATTTTTCAAGATATATAAAAAAAATGTTTTTTATTGTAGTCATGTCTGATCTACAGTATACCAGTGGTTCTCAACCTTTTCAGGCCACACACACACACACACACACACACACACACACACACACACACACACACACACACGGAATTTACATTTAGTTTGACTCGGTTCCACAGATACATATTGTGAAAATAGCCGCCAATCTACAAGCTCACAATGCCATGCGTGTGAGCTTGTAGATGAACCATTTTCACAATCTTTGCGTCTTCCTTATATTATAATGACAATTTGGCCAACGTTTGAGCAGTATTTTATAGTATAGTTTGTTGACTACCTTTGATGCATTTAATGGTTTCATTTCATTTATTTTTCAGGTATTAGAAGAAGTCTTTAAATGATCACTTTACAGTCACACAGGTTGTGAACCAGCGGTCTATAATAAAACAAAGGTTATGTTCCATCTCCCAAAGTAGGTGGTAAAAGTGTACAGACCAGCATCTTGGTCTGGTAGATCTCCAGGCCAGCGAAGAAGCTGGCCATGAAGGCCTCCGGGGGCTCTTTCTTCAGCCCCGGCCTCTTCTTGGGCGCTCTCCTCTCCTCCGCTGCGTGCTCTGGGGGAGGTTCCTCTCGGCTCTTGTCCTGGTCTTTCTTCTCTCCATCCTCTGAGCTGAACCAACAACAACATCCAGTGGTGGGAAAAACTACTCATACTTTGTACTTAAAAAGTAAACAAGTGTAATGCTTTATTGGGTCGTCCACTCACAGTTAACAGTCTTTGTATTGAGTTAATACATATTTCAATCAATCAATCAAAGTACATTTTGATAACCAGACTTTTACTTTGCATTATTGATCTACATTGCATTATTGATCTCACTCATCCCATGGCCTAGGGAAGAGAGATCAATAATTGCATTGATACTTTCTTTAAAAAATTAAGAAAATAGTACTTTTTTCACACCATGTCAAAGAAGTAGGTACAGTACTGTATCAGCTTGCAATAACAATCAGTTGAATGTTGTCTCACTGATCACTTACTCTGCTTTCTCTGACTCAGATTTGTGCTCTCCATTGGTGGCTCCCCTCTTTGCAGCTTCCTGTAGGCAGACAGGTAATACTGTTATATCAAGTAATCACCTGAGATAAATACATATAAAACATCTAATCATCAAAAGGTAACAACAAATGTCATAATGATGACTTTTAATAATTTATAATGACAATACAGTATGTCCTATGGAAGTGGTTCCCGGGGTCCCCAAATTATTTAATTATTTTGGGGGGAGGCCCAAATGATTAGCTTAATATGCAAAACTGTATACAGGCTATCTGCACATTTTTCAAATAGCCAAATTGTCAAATATTACGTAAGAAAGAAGCAAACGTGAAAATAAATGAAAGGTGAACTACTTTCAATGCAGTAGCTAAGTTAAATGTATCATTTGAAAGGAAACCTATCTATCAATCTATCATAATTTGTTGCTGTTGGGAGGAAACCGCTTAACTCAATTATTGAGGTTTTTGAAATATTGAACCAATGAAAAGTATTAAAAAGCGCTTTGGACAAAACCTCTTAACTCCATTGGACCCTCAACTGTCTGGTAAGGCAGCTAACTCCACCCCCCCTCTCATGCAAGTAATTGACAATATATATCACAACACCAACTTTGATGAGGAAGTATTGCATTGTTTTAAAAACATATGGTTTTATTAATTTCCTGAAAAAATGAACATTTTGGAGGTAGGTGGTTTCTTCCCGACAACAGAGATGGGCTCCATTTTCGTCACCGCTAATCCCCATATCCCTAAACTTCTTCGCCTTTTTTTCTTTTTACTATTTTGAAGATCATTTTTGAATAGTTCCAACTAGCCAATCTACATTGACACGTTGTGAGCTTGTAGACTGGCCATTTTAACTATTAAAAAATGTTTTGCAAAATAATTTAAAAAAAAAAGGAAAAGAAGTTTAGGGATAAGGGGTTTAGCAGTGACGAAAATGGAGCCCTATAGTGGTTTGCCCCATGGGCTGAGGACGTGGGCATGCCCACTGTACCTGTGCCTTCTTCTGCTTGACAGCCATGGCTATGGACGGCGGGCCTCCCACCACCACCTCCGCCACGTCGCCCAGGCCCGGCTCCATGCCGTGCTTGCCCTCCCTCTTGGGCTGGATGTTGAGCAGCTCGGCCATCAGGTCCGCCTCCGTGGCACCGTCCCCCCCCGGGTGGGCCATCATCTGGCCCATCATCTCCCCCGACAGGGCGGACGCCTCGCTCACCTCCAGTGGTGGGAACAAAAGTACTCACATTTTTTACTTGCTGACTTACTTACTTACTTTAATGTCTAAAAACCGTCGCCACGCATTCTGAGCTTGTAGATCGGCTATTTTCAAACGGCCGAAATTGTAGATAGTGCTGAAGTGGTTACTGTATGTTTTGTAATAATAATCTACAAAGTATAACTGCTGTAGTAAGTACGTTTTCAAATTATTATAGTGGAGTGCAAGTACAATGTTTGCCTCTGAGATGTAGTGGAGTAGAAGTGAAAGTATTGGAAATTGGAAATACTCAAGTAAAGTGAGTGCAGTACTTATAATTACATGCACTTAGTTACTTTCAACCGCTGCTCACCTCCAGACGCTCCGCCTCCAGCACGTCCCCATGGATGCCGAACTGCGTGGGGTCCGGCATGTTGCCCAGGATGTCTGTGACCTTCATGTTCTTGGCACCCTCGACGAGCCCCCCGCCGAACAAGGTGGTCCACAGGACGTGGAAGAAGCCCCACACCAGGCCGTGCAGGGTGTGGAAGAGGCCCGTGAAGATCACCCAGAAGAAGGAGAAGAAGCCTCGCACCATCTCCCTGGCGCTCATCTTCCGGAACCTCTTGTAGTGCCGCCGTGCGCTCCTGAGGGTGAACTGCTGGCGGAGGTCCGCCAGGCTCTTCCTCATGGAGACACAGGCGAGGGTGAACGCCGACGAGGCCTCCAGGGTCGCCGCCTCCTCCTCCTGCTCCTCCTCCTGCTCCTCCTCCGCCGCTCTCTGGCCATCCTCCTCGTCCTCCTCCTCCAGGCGCTCCACCGGGTCCGTCTCAGAGATCAGGGAGGCCAGTTGCATCTCGAAGATGGTGTCCTCACAGAAGTTCACAAAGAGCTCCATCTTCTCGCTCTCGCCGCCTTCGTTGACCACGTCGAAGATGAACTGCCGCTTGGACTCCTTGACCTGAGGCTTCTCCCACTGCGTGCGGCTCGACTCGCTGATCTCGAAGTAGACGCGCTCGATGCGCTTGGCTCCGCCCATGATCTCGATGCGACCCAGGTAAGGCTCGAAGTAGCTGAGGACGCTCCCGGCCAAGTCGAGGAAAGTCGACAGCCGGCTGTCGTGAGGCATGTGTTCCGAGAGGTTTGTGAGCAAAACGGCGACATTGAACCCGATGTCCTTGGCCGGCTCGTGGAACCGCTCCACAAACTCCTCGTAGTTGAACATGTCGTTCTCGTCGGCCTCGGCACACGAGAGGAGAAATTCGATCTCGGACTGAGAATACTGCTTCTGGTTCTCCATGGACTTCTGGAAGTCCTTCTTGGAGATGACCCCCTTGCTGTCGGGGTCGTACTCCTTGAACTTGTCGGAGGTGGTCAGGTCCTTCAGCTTGAGGAACATGTCGAAGAACTTGAGGATCATCTCCACGTTGCTGGAGGACTCCACCAAGGTGTCCACCATCTGTTTGCCAATGGTGCCGTTGACAACATTCCCTGTGAAGACAGGAGGAACAGAACAAGGTTACGGAAGCCGAGGCAAGATATTATGTGTATGCAAGCAGCAGTAGAGGATAATTTATATACCACTGGTTCTCACAGTGGGTCCCTGGGAGTCCCTTGAGGGGGTTTCAGGGTGTCCCCAGCCAAATGATAGATCATTAGGATTAGGAACCAAATGGACCCTTATGTGCCTGTAACTCTGCTGAGGGTGTAAAATGGAACCAAATGAACCCAAATTAAACCGTAAGGGTATAATAAATTAACAACAAATTAACAACAACTTTACAGTGTAGATTGGGGTCCCAGTGATGAAAAAATTACATCAAAGTGGGGGTCCGTGCCGTGGCCTAATGCATATAAAACTGAGGGTCCTTGAAATTAAAAAAGGTTGAGAGTCACTGCTCTACAGCCACGCAGTAATATTCTTCACCTATGATGGTGGTGGTGATCCCTGTCAAATTGTGCGGGTACGTACATAAATGGGCTAATCATGGGTGTATCAACTTGGGGGTCCCTGACATGAAAATGTTTGAGAACCACTCTAAGACACATAGCAAACACATCTGTGCAATAGCTGGTCATGAAAAAAAAACCTAGGCACACTACAGTAATACTGCTCCAGTGACTCGGCAGAAATCAAACCTTCCAGAAGTGAGAGCATCATGACTATCATGTCCTTCTGCAAGTCCAGGAGCTCCTTCAACAGCTCAATCTGACTGGAGTCCTGTGGGGAGAAGAGAAAACACTAATATAAGGTTCTGGTTGTTTCTATACAGTACGACGGACCCGGCTTCACACAAGAAAAGATAAGTTCTGAGAATTTAATTTGGGCCCTTGTAGCTGCTCAAGAGGTACTACTGTGCCCGAGTTCTGGGAACCCTCATAGCATTTCAAAAATAGTCAAACTGGCTGGTGTACGATTGCGACGCATTGTGAGCTATGACTAAATAGTCAATATTATGTTGAAAATGTGGTCAAAAAGAAAAACGAACCTAGGTACGAACTAGTGGACAAGAGATCCAGTCGAAATCATAATGACTAATATGCCTGAGAGGCATCGTTTGTGGGAGCTCTTCAAGGCCACTTCAGAGTGGCCCTGCGGGCTCCGCGATGGGCCCCCCTCCTCCTACACCTGTGTGTGTTATCTCCATACATAATGCTATTTCACCGTCCTGAAGCAGATGGCCTGGCTCACACTGACACATTTAGTGTCTCCTCCACCGTGTGGCCGTTGAGCGGGCCAACAATCTAAAGTGGGATTTGATGAGCTCAATTCTATAAGGCCCTCGCACCCACCTGTCCCCTCGGTCATTTGATGAGCTCAATTCTATAAGGCCCTCGTACCCACCTGTCCCCTCGGTCATTTCCAGCTCCCACAATCACCCCCATGCCCTTTTCAGATGGCACTGAAATAATATTATCAGGGGGATGGACAGGTTGCACACATCCTTATTGGTAATAAGAGGCAATATTGGTTAGGAGAAAAGTCATGCATCTTCTACGTAGTTCAGTGGTTCTCAAAGTGGGGTCCGGGTACCCCAGAGGGTCCTTGGGGGAGGGGGGTTCAAGGGGTCAGTTTAAGCACTTTATACAGATATTTGACAATAGCCGGAGCACAACATTGCGCTGTGAGCTCCTGAGAAAACGTGAATATGTTTATATATTTTTGCAAACAACACACATCTTGTCAGATGGGGGCGCCTGTGGCTAAATACATATTAATTTGGGGGGTCCTCCTTGGCTTTAACCCATTCTGACCGGGCACCCATTTTGGTGTTGGCATCATGTTATGCTTTAGCTATTGAAAAATAGCAGATCTACAAGCTCATATCGCGCCACCGAGTGGCGCGATACGAGCTTGTAGGTCTGCTATTTTTGAAAAATTCGAAGAACGACTGACATTTTTTTAATCTGATCTCAGGTCAGAATGGGTTAATCAGACCAGTGTGTGTCCCGTGGAAACCTCGTATGAATCTGATCTCAGGTCAGAATGGGTTAAAAAAAGTTTGAGAAGCACTGTTCTAGTTTAGAGAATGGTGAGGCGGTGTCATGATATTGAACTGTCCTTGGTTCATCCCTGATCTTAGGGAGACCTCTAGTGGTTATGGATGTTCATGCAAGGCACAGTTCAACCCTAGTTAAGACCTGATGCTGAATACCATATTGCTGAGCTTGTAGATCCACTATTTTCTTTATTATGCAAATCTTTGAATAATATTATTCTATATATTATATAAAAATATATAATATCTATAAAAGTTTTAAAACAAACATTTTTAACTCAAAGCTTTGCTTCTGGGGAACATATAGCAACATGGACATTTGTCATAATATGCCAAATGAAGAAGGCTTTACAGAGGCGGCCCAACAATTACCTGAGACAGCTTCATCTGCATGTTCGCAAACACATGCAGGAAGCCCACCACTGCATCCCACAGCCGGCTGTGAGCCAAACTCTGCTGGTTACCAATGCATGGACCCTGCAGCAGTGAAACACAGCAAACAATAAGACTAGTGGTTACCAATGCATGGACCCTGCAGCAGTGAAACACAGCAAGCAATAAGAATTGTATTGCAAGCCAGACCCCAAATAATTGGCAAAACAATAAGATTTTCTTAATAATACGGTATAACAGTAATATAAAAAGGTGCTGTTAAAAGAAAAGTAGTTTTCGTTGTATACTGATAATAAATGGGATAACTCGATTGACATGCTCTTAGAATGCATGCGGCGGGTCCACCCATCCGACCACTTAACACACCGTTTGGCTGCATTGGGGATTTTCATTTTTTGGGCCCTGATCCAGAGAAGGTGGAAAAGCGCTGAAGCAGATAAAGCTATAGGGCAGAGCTCAGAGCCGTAAAGTCACTGTGACATGTTTATAATGGCGTTCCGCTGAGGCAGCACTGCAGCAAAGTGCATCACATTTTACTGCTCAGAGGATTGTCTAGTAGCTAACCACTTACGCTATATATTTAGTTGACCGGAAACGCCCCACGGGTACTATGCTCCCTCCCCCCCCCCCCCCCCCTCCCCCAATACACAGAACTTCTTAGTCAAAAACCGCCGATCTACAGGATGGCACGGTGGCACCGTCGGTAGTGCTGTCGCCTCACAGCTAGAAGGTCCTGGGTTCGATTCCCGCTGGGGAGGCTGTGGGTGCTGTGGGCGTGTCCTCTACTCCACGTCATCAGTGCGCCATACCCGAGGCGGGCTTGGCGAAAGGGCCTTTCTGTGTGGAGTTTGCATGTTCTCCCCGTGTCCCCTAGAGTCGGTACCCTCACAAAAACATGCAGTAATCCTGGTCTCTAAACCGCGCGCCTGATGGAGGGGAAAGGAACTGGTTGGAATAACGTGTTCCCTCCACGCACTACGTCCAGCCAGGGAAACTCCCCCCTGTCAGGAAAAGAAGCAGCTTGGACTCCTCATGCATAGAAGGAAGCATGAGGTCAGTCCGCTGCCCCCTCAGGTTGGCAGAGGAAGTGTAGTGGCCAAGATTACATTAAATAAGTGACACTGGGTGAAAAAATGGGTTACAAAATCGCGGGATAAAGACAATCGCAGAATGTTTTGATGATTGTGATGTTTTGCCGGCTAAATCAATTCCTTTACTGTATGAGCCTCAGTGTACCGTACCTGTATATACTCTGTTAGAGAGTTGAAGATCTGCTTGGCCACAGCCAGGGCTTTAGAGAAGTTCCTCTGTCCTGCTTCATCCATGACATCCTTACCGGAGTAGTACCAGTAGAAATCACTGATGGATTCCTGGGAGAAGCATTGATTGGTTGATTCATCGATTGAATACTTTGCAAAAAGCACAGCTAAAAGGTACAGCTAAACAACAATGCTAAAAGAACTGAGGGCTTGTTTACACTGTGGTAAACGGAACAGAACGACATGGCAGCCCAACGGCATCAATGTTAAAATATTTAATCTTTTTACTGTTCCGTGCCGTCCAGCAGGTTTTGCCGTTTGCCGTTTACCGCTTGCCTGATTCCATGTGAATGCAGCATAAGGATGTTACACTGTAGAATTGGCATCCCAGAGATAAAAATTGGGCCTGGGGCCAAAATACATACAGTATCAAACTAGGGGGCCCTTGTTGACATTAAAAAGTTGACAATAATTGGCATACAGTATATACAGTATACACACAACAACATCTCACCTGGAGTCTGAGGAGGTAGTCCACAGTGCTGATGATGATATTGACCGTGGTCGTGTTCCCTGTCTGAGTCCTCAGGAAGTTCTGGAAGTCTGAGAACGGGAACCAATTTGGGAAACAATGAGTTGGCCACGTGAGACAGACACTCTGACTCTGTACAGCTTTTGACCTTATTGTTGCTTAGTAACAGTAGTATAGCAGCTAAGTAGTATAGCCTTAGAGCAATCTGAAAAGTTTATATAAAAAAATATTTGAACTGGGGACCCTGACTAGAGTTCACAATGGGCCTGAAAATTAAGGCCGGCCCGAGGCTCGGCCCGACCCGAACAATTACCATACTTTTAGGATTGAAAACCCAACAAACACGAGAATCCTACCATACTGTACTTAGACGAGTAAAACCAGACTACAACTAAAACTACACTACAACTAAAACATTACAGATGACTAAAATAGGACTGAAACTAAATGGAATTATATTCAAAAGACTATGGCTATGACAGCACTGGGTCCACCTACCGTTGTTGTGTCCTTCACACAGTAGCTGCAGAAACCTAAAGAGATCTCTAGTAAACTCATCATTCTGCAGCACCTTGGACCCTGCAGGCAATAGAAGACCACATTGACCACCGGTCCCCAACCTTTGGTTTCTTCTCACAGAGTTTAAGAGTCATCATAAACCCAACATTCCAACATCAGGCACCACGCATAACATCTCTGTCGGGTGGAAACCTCATATGGACCAAAACTGTGACTTTTCTGGATTAAAATTCGGGGGGAAAATATATCAAAAGTAGCAGATCTGCAAGCTCAGAATGCGACGAGAAGCTAGTATGATCAAGTAGGCCGTTGATTTAGGAGAAAGAAAAACACCAAATAGAAAAAAGATTCTGCACGACGGCAACGAGAAGGAGCAGTGTCCACAGAAAGATGTTTTTGTTTGTTTGTTTTTGAGCGACGGAGTGGAGCGCTTTGGATATCACGTCCAGAGAGCACTATCTCTAAACTGAGCAAGGCGCCTCTCCAACCGTCCTCTTCCAAAAGTTTACAAATATTTTTTGCGAGAGGCGCGCAGAGTGCTTGGGCCAAACATCGGTGGGAAGAGGAGCACTCAAGCCCATATTTAACCATATAAATATAAATGCATGGCAGAAAGGGTATTTAACCATAGAAATGCATGGCAGAATGTATATATTTCAATCGCGATGCGATGAAAAATCTGAAATCAGATCCGAACCTCGGATTTCTGATCAGCACAACGGACAGCAGCATAATGTTCGAGTAAAGAGCCATAGAAGTTCCTAATGATAACAGTAGTCTACGCATGCGTGAGCACGCTTGTGCGTGTGAGGGTGAGCAAGGCGTTGCCTAGCAACCGGCTCAGGGCAAAAACTTGTTTTTTAGCGGTGCCGTTTCAGATCCATATAAAGCGTTATAAAACGTCAATCGCAGACAGCAGATGGCTATTAAAATACGTATACGTCAACAGCAGACAATGTGTTTTAACCATAGAAAGAGTCATCTTCAGACAGAAAGGGTCATTCACCATAGAAATGCATGGCAGAAAGACGTTGGCAACTAAGGAGGAGAAGAAAAAACACTTTCTGTGGAGACGCCCCCCTAACTGCTACTTCTTCACCGTGGCTTGCATAACTGCTACTCGTTCATAACTGGGCTTTGTGCAAGCGCCATTAAACTGCGTGCACAACTACTGCTTGCCCAGACACGACACAGTGCATCACGTCCAAAATGACAGCAGGGCATTATCGATAAAGAGGAATAAAAACACTTTCACATGGGCAAAGCTTTGCTGTGTCCAGTAAACAAAGCTTTGTGTGAGGGTTTTTATTTCTTAGAACACGACTTTCTTCCAAAGACTGGCACTGGTTAGTACCATCGACATTTAAGAGACAAGACAAGGTCCCACGCAAACAACAAGTATTAACGTTCTTTAACGGAAGGAGCTAGAAAGAAACAGAGGCTGTCAGTTCACTTTGGGGCAGCTGGACTATGGATTCAACTAACGTTCCGGATGGGAGAGGAGCATGCATGTGTTCTCTCCAGTCCAGAGCATTAGAGAGGGTGATATCGCATTCAAGACAAGGGGGGGAGAGAGAGAGAGAGAGAGAGAGAGAGAGAGAGAGAGGAAGGAGCAGGGTTAGGATGGGGAGCAGAGGGAATTGCATGAATTTGCACTCAGGATTGTGGCATTGCGTATAAGAATGAGTAGTATCTAAACCATGTATTTACCCCGCTCACTCACGTTGACTGCGACCGATGAGTTAAAAACATGACCAGAAGGAAAACAAACAAAAAACAAAAAGCAGACATAAGCAAAGGAGAAGACATTGAGTTTCAATCAGAAGAAATATAGGAACAAGAGACAGGTAGCTCTACGGTTCAGTATAGATGCATATAATTATATTACTATAATAATTCTAGGTTCCAGAAACATCACTGTATGTGGCACACTGACATGCGTTTAACAGGTACACATACTCTGCTCGTTAAGCAGTTGGCTAAGCAGCTGTTTCGACTGGAGGAGAGAACGCTACAGCACCAACAGTCACCATCACTTATGCCTGGGTTTATGAGGTGAGAATGAGCTGGAATATGCATGGCGTCACTGTCGGGCAGAAACCTTGTATCTCCACATTTCATTGTTTGTTTTAATACTGTGCCGTACAGTAGGCCTACAGTGTAGCACAACAGTAGTTAAAATAGCCTATCAAGGTCTCAATGTATCGCAATGCAAGCAGGCCCAGACTGGCCGTTTGACATACCGGGCATATGCCTGTTTGCCTGACCAATAATTGGTCCCCAAAAAATTTAATAAATAAATACTGTATATATATGCTGTGTGTGTGTATTATTATTATTAAAAAAAAATTAGGACCATTACTTTTAACCATTATTATTAATAATAATAGCAATTATTAGTGTGACAATTAATCATCAACATAGATGTGTAATCGTGAGATTCGTGACAGCCCTACCCCTTTAATAATATTTACTGAACGGTTTCGGACATGCAAGGTTTCAGCATGAAAGTGATGATGGGCGGAGCGTTATCTGCATACTGTATGCAGTGAGTGCACCCCATGGGATCACACCGTATGCAGTGAGTGCACCCCATGGGATCACACCGTATGCAGTGAGTGCACCCCATGGGATCACACCGTATGCAGTGAGTGCACCCCATGGGATCACACCGTATGCAGTGAGTGCACCCCATGGGATCACACCGTATGCAGTGAGTGCACCCCATGGGATCACACCGTATGCAGTGAGTGCACCCCATGGGATCACACCGTATGCAGTGAGTGCACCCCATGGGATCACACCGTATGCAGTGAGTGCACCCCATGGGATCACACCGTATGCAGTGAGTGCACCCCATGGGATCACACCGTATGCAGTGAGTGCACCCCATGGGATCACACCGTATGCAGTGAGTGCACCCCATGGGATCACACCGTATGCAGTGCACCCTCGTCATCATGTGGACATAGCTGCGAGTCAGTGTTCATTTTGTCGACTGAAACTGTGACGACAGATGTTCGTCGACTACCTTTTTTCACTGACAAAAATGAAAACAAATCTATGACGCTGAAACTATGACTACATATACTGACAATTCCGTCAACAAATAAAAACGAGACTGAAATGTTAGGGAGGGAAGTAGTGGATTAGCGATCTAGTAGAACTAAGACAAGTCCTTGTCACTCTCCGACAATAGCTGTTGCAAGATCTGCTATTTTCGGCATAAATCAGGCATTTCAACGCCATCCCGGCCGGCCAAAATACATTTCAGTCAACTAAATCAACTGCAGATTTAGTCGACTAAAATCTTATGGTATTTAGTCAACTAAAACTAGACTATAAAACTAAAACATTTTGGATGACTGAAATGTGACTAAAACTAAATGGAATTTTAGGACTACCGATACATAAGAATTTGCTCTCAAAATCAACACTGCTGCGAGTGTGTCTTCTTTGGTTTGGTTTTGCAGCGACAGACATGGCCTGGACAGGACAGGACAGGACAGGACAGGACAGGACAGGAAAGGACAGGACAGGACAGACACACTTGGGATGACCAGCATGATGGACAATGCACACACTGGCTTACTGTAGCACATGATTCTCAACCTTTTTCATTTCACGGACCCCCAGTGTGATATGCAGCATACGGCTATGCACAGACCCCCGTTTCATACAAATCTATCTGTGGGCGCCCAATTTAAGGTAATTAAGGGATTTGTATTTTAATATGTATTTCATTATTGTTGAAGTAAGATGTTAAATAGATTTATATTATGATGGATCAAATCAAGTCTTTATACCTTTTTTCGTTTCGACCCAAAGAATATCACTTCAACTCAGAGAGTTGCAGACCCATAGGTGGTCCCCGGACCTGAACCAGTATCTCAACCGGTATCTCAGGTTGTGACCCCACGCATATATATATATATATATATCATCATATTATAACAAGCAGATCTGCAGATGTACTTGTAGATCGCCTATGACCACAATTGTTGCCTCTTTCTTATGTTATTTGACAATTTATTTGAGAGTTTGTTGATTCATTTTGATGCAGTAATCAATTTTACTTTTCTTTCTTTCTTTTTAAAAAGGTCTTAAAAGTCCTTAACTCTATTACCGCCGAGGTCGCCTTTTGAAGCCTTCTGGTTCAAACGCCCTCCGTGCCGAGATCGCCTTTTGACACCATAAATTGATTATGGTTCACAACTGTGTTCAGTAACGTGCTTATAACACTCTGGTTCGGGTGCGATAGAAAACCGTGAACATTTCCGCTGGTTTATGCCGTCTATGGGAACGCAGTTTTTTAGAATCATAATATCTCGGATTCTTCTTTTTGGATCAAAACAAGCATGATTTGCGGTTACAAAATGTATGTTTTGGGTGAATTAAATAACATTCGCAGGACCTATAATTCACTTCCTGCTTCTCGGTTTCCGCGTGAAAGGGACCTTCATACAGAATTAACTACTGGCGGTCCTGGAGGACACAATTCAGGTCCCGACCCACAGGTTGAGAAGCAGTGCTGTAGTACACCACGACAACGTGACGCACGGGGACATACAGTACAGGTTACAGTACAGTACATGTGACATACAGTAGAGTGCATGGTACATACAGTAGAGTGCATGGGACAAGGCTTACTCTTTATGGTAGGGGTGTCATCATCATCATCATCATCATCATCAATTTCAAAGTAATTTTACTCAAGTTAGCATTTCCCATCAGCCTGTACATCTCAGAGACAAATGTACTTTGTACTCCACTACATTTATTTGACAGCTTTAGTGACTAGTTGCTTTTTACAAGATTTAAACTAATATGTTGAATTATTAATGATACAAAATTATCTTCTCCATTTTTCAAAAATAGCAGATCTATAAGCTACAGTAACAAGGTGAGCTTGTACTGTAGATCGGGCATTTTGAATGTGCTTACTTATTTTTTTACATTGTGGTATTGCTACTTTTACTTAAGAGTACTTCTTCCACCACTGGCTGTGGGCAAATGTCCCTATAGACCCTATTAGAATGTGTTCATCTCCATTTGATCTTCAATCTTAATCAATAAACACTCACATTAGCGATCACAACAGTGCGCTCAATCACAACAGAGCGGTTAAGTTGCCAGAGCCTTGCAGATGAGACTATATCTATCACGGCACACACAAGACAACTCTATTCCTCTTTATATCTAAAGAGCCCAGAGAACAAAACGGGGACAATTGATCGGTGGTGTTCAAGTGGGCTGTCCTCGTCACTTACCTGAGCCTTCTTCTGTCACCATGCCCAGACCCTCAGCTTTGTTCTGCCTTTCGAATGCATTTAAATCCAGGACACTGACAGAGAGGACACACACAGGGCATCGTGTCACCTGAGTGTATGTTTGATGCTGTGTCTACTGAAATTAGGGATGGGGCGATAGGAACATTACATGTCACGATTAGGCATGTCCCAGTCACGTTATTTGATTTTGAGTATCTGCCGATACCGATTTTTCCAGATCTTATAATAATATTTTTATAGAACACTTATGCCATATCACAAGAGTACAATATCCAAAATTACAGACAATATCCAGTCTAATATCATGATATGGATATACTGTAATATTGATACTAGGGATGTCCCGATCACGTTTTATTTATTTTTTCACTTTTTTGTTTATTCAAGATCCAGGGTATACAGTAAATCAAAAGACATATGTGACACACCCATATGAAACATATAAAATATAACAAAATATTGTGAGTCCGTATACGAAATATTGTGGTAGCATAAAATAAAGATAAGAAAATAAAATAAAAAGTTGCATAGTCCTATGCTAACATGGAAGCGATACAAACCACATAACCTGAATCAAGTTTTAAAACAAAAACAAGACAAACGTACGACAAGACAAGACAAGACAAGACAAGACAAGACAAGACAAGACAAGACAACATGGCATGGTCATTGGTCACCCAAAACATTATAGACGTGGTAGTGCATCCACACATGGTTCCTAATAATAAATATACTGAACAACCCAGCTGCGTCGGGAATCTACAGTAGCATGCTCAAATCCAGGATTAATGATCACGTTTTATTTTGCTCCCGATCCGATTCCCATCATTTGAAAATTATTTGATCGACCCAGATTTCCGATCAGTGATCGTATCGGGACAAACCTAGTCACAATTATTGTGGCAAAGATAATAAAGATAATTAACGATATTATCACGATATAAAACATGAATACCACTTTTGTCAAAAAATTGCAGATTGCAGAAAATTGCAGATCTACAAGATCTACGCGTTCTGGGGTGAAAAAGGAGCGCACCTTAACAGGTCCGTTTTAAGTGCTGAATTTGCAGCTCAACAAATGCTAATTTGAATCGGAGGACAATTTCACAATACATTAACATCTCTGTGCTGTGATTATTGTGAGCGTTTCTTTATCACGGTAAACGGTAATATCAGTTATGGTCCCAGCAATAACTGCATTTACTGGACAGTAGGTTTATTAGCTGCTTGCCGGTCCCCTCCCTCCATTACCTGCACGACATCATCAGGCCTGACAGACTCCTGAAGAAACCAACGTCTCTCTTCTCCTTCAGATAATCCAGCATTTTCTGCACAGAATACAAACATAGAGCGTTTAGTAAATGTAATGAAAACCATTGAGTATGTACAGTAGAACCAAGAGATCATGTACCCACACTTTCTGTCTTCTTTCCCGATACCGATTCAGATGAGTACAGATCCATAACTAGTGTGTAATAATAAAACATAAAGAACAATCTAGGACAGTGTTTCTCAAAGTTGAGTCCAGATACTGTACTGTACACCATATCTACTGTAAACAGTAGTAGTGCAACTGAAGCACTCAAAATATTACAGTAAATTACATATCATGTGGTGATAAATGACGTGGTATCGGAATGGCATAGACTCGTCGATACCAGAATTCTAGGCAGTATGGGCTGCTTTATCGGTCATCTCTCTCTCTTCCACCAACCACAGTGTAGTGTAGTATATACCTGCTGGACCACTATGTTCCCCCCGTTGAGAATGGAGATGCCCAGTTTCAGGGTGAAGGTCACCATTGGACCGAGTCGACCTGAAGACACAAGAAAAGCAACGCAATGTTGGTGTGATTCCGTGGACTTTTGGCTGGCAGCGATGCTAAAGAATGTCTAGGATATATTATACTGTAGGGCTGCAACTATCAATAATGTTCTTAGTGATTTGTCAATCGATTACTTCTTCGATTTATTAACCCATTTTGACCTGAGATCAGATTCTAAAAATGTCTTCTACATCCTGACAGTTTTCTGAAAAAGCTATGTTTCTGTCAGTCGTTCTTCTATTTTTCAAAAATAGCAGATCTACAAGCTCATAGCGCTCCACCGAGTGGCACGCTATGAGCTTGTAGATCTGCTATTTTTCAATAGCTAAAGCATAACATAATGCTAACACCAAAAGGGGTTCCTGCCCAAAATGGTTAATAATCATCAAGAACCATGATATATACAGTATTGTTTTTTTGGCAATTTGTTTTATTTCCCCTGGGGGAATATTTTTGAAAAACCTTCTCTTCTGGGGGTCCCCTAGCACAATTTTTGTCAGATGTGGGTCTGCGGCCAAATACATTATCATTTTAGGGGCCCTTGGCACGAAAACATTTGACAAGCTGACATTGAGCTGCCGTACCCTTGCTGGCGCTGATCATCTGCAGTGACATCTCTGCAGCTCCACGGTCATGCAGTCTGGCCTGCTGGTAGAGGGTCTTCTGTTTCTCCATCTCCTTTTCCTATATGCAGTGGTGGAAAGTAGACAACTATTAAAGCCAAGTACATTTACTCAAGAACTGCCCGGGTCTTCACGGCACCAATGTAACGCCCGGGATTCGAACCAAGGTCTCCCACGTGGAAAGCCAACAGCTTAACCGCTAGACTAAAGGCAATAGACTGGGGGAGATGTTAGACTTTTGCTGCAGCAGCATTAGTACCTCAAATGTTTTCTCTTTCCCTTCCTCGTCGTCCTCTTCCTCACCTTCCGCACAACTCTGGGAGAAAAGAAAGGGCGGGAAAAAAACAGAAAATATTCATCTAAAAATGTGGTGAAACAATACATGTTTTCAACGTCAACAGATTAGATAAATTCATTCATCATAGCATCATCATGAAGGCAATGTACACAATCTTTTGATTGACCGTTAAAATAAACATGCTCTGAATGGGCCCACCCATGTGACCACTTAACAAGACAGCCATGTTAAGTGATCAGATGGGTGATAACTCCCAGAATTACGGGCCTTCCACACAACTCTGGGACAAAAAGAAAATAACAGATTACAGAAGTTATAATGTAGTACCTACCTTTGCCATCATGTCTGCATAGGCAATGTACAAAGGATCTTCCTCTAAGGAACTAAATAGAAAAAAGACAAATTACTTGGTTGTTAATTAATAAATTCTGCAAAACATTAAGTCAGGGGTTTCATCTGAGATCCAAAAGATAGTTTTGTTATGACCCCCACGACTCAAATGTACAGAAATACATTTTCATCTGAAGACTCACCTCTTCAGATTCCACCTTAGCCTGTAGCACTTGACCCGATGACCATGCTGTTTTATGGTTCATTTGTTGACCTGGCATCCTATACCCTAGTTCAATGTAGAGATTATTTATGTTTTGAATTTTGATATTATGCTGTCTTTAGACAGATTGGTGTATTACCTATGATCCTAGATTACTGAGGCACTACACCGTCTCTAATTTGATATGTTTACATCACTCTGGATTAAGAGCCAAAACCGGGTCCCATTACAGCAGTGTTTGGGAAACACTGGAAAAAAACACAATCCGGCGATCGTAATCGACCGTAACAGCAAGCAATCAGAAAACAATCCAAAACAAAAGAGCTTGTGACGTGTCTGCTGGTGCACAATGAAATGCTAGTTTAATGCGACAGTTTGTCAGCCGAGGTTCACGTCCAGAAACAGAAGGGAGGAACGCTGTCGGCACCAGGCGCACATGACATGAGTGTGTGTGTGTGTGTGTGTGTGTGTGTGTGTGTGTGTGTGTGTGTGTGTGTGTGTGTGTGTGTGTGTGTGTGTGTGTGTGTGTGAGTGAGTGAGTGAGTGAGTGCGTGTGTTTGTGTGTGCATTTACCTGCACTCTGTGAGAGCGTTGTGGCTAAAATGTAAAATGAGCTGATGGAGAGGGTCCGGCTGCTTATCCACCACCTCCTCCTCCTCGTCCACGGCTTTGGGCTGCGTTTTCTGGGCGACGACAAGCAAACCAGTGAGAGATGTGCACAACAATCACACAGCCAATCACCTCCCAGGACGCCCCATCATGCAACGCTCAACGGCAAACTAGCACACGAGTCGACGAGCGGAGCACTTCAGTCACAGTGACATTTCACATCGTCTCTGTCAGGTGGAAACGTCATTATGTCACAGTGACATTTCACATCGTCTCTGTCAGGTGGAAAAGTCATTTTGTCGAAAACTGTTACTTTTCATGATTCAAATAAAAAAACAGCAACATTATGCTTTTGTACGGCTAGATCCACTACCAGTGGGCCTTTAGACAGACTGCTGCTGAATCAAATCTCAAATCTCACAAAAAAGTTAAGTAAAATAAGGAATCTGCGCTGTTGGGGACAGTGTATCCGTAGTTCATTGAAAGGTCACTTTTTGTTGTTCTTCACTTACCTTGGGGGAGGGGATTCTAATAGAGTGGGTTAGCAGTGGCATACAAAGTACATACTGTAGCATGCAGAACATGCATGCATTACAGGGCCCTGTTAAAATACGTTTCAGTGTCATTGCGCAATAGCGCATTCTATTGAGATTTGTACAATGTGAGACATATTTATTTGCACATATTATGGTAATTTGATAGTGTATTGTTTTGTTTTCAGAATTACTCATATGGTCTAATAACATAACTTTCCGCATGTATTGGCCAATGTAAAGTGTTTCGTGCTGACAGCGCTTCCTTGTGTCTAACAAATCTCAATAGAATGCACTGCAACGTATTGTAACAGGGCCCTACATACAGTACACCACATGCACAGCTGGGAAAACTTGAATGAGCACGCACGCACGGACGAAGGAAGGAAGGACAAGCACAATACAATGCGAATTGACCGTTACAATAACCTAAATAATAGAGAAATTACATCATGAATAAATACTGAAACCAGATATATTCATTAAGTAAAGTTTATGCATGTACTATGCATACTATGTAAACTCTTACAGTATATATCTTATAAGTATTTGTTTTTAATAATAATCTGCTGCATCACCCAGATACAGTTGAAGGCCTGTTAACACTATACTGTATACTATACACTATATTCATTCAGAGACTCAGTACAGAGAGAGTCGCATCATAACTATTTTATGAAATGTTTTGTGTGGCTCCGACAGTGTGTGTGTGTGTGTGTGTGTGTGTGTGTGTGTGTGTGCGCGTGCGTGCCGATGTCACAGAACTGACGTCACAGGCTGGCCACATGACATCTGAGTATTGGACTCCGTTCCTTTCTTATCCATCTTGATTTGGTCCTCGACTGACTTTCATCTATTACTAAGAGTTTCACTCTCTCTGCTCCCCAAGGATCGATAACCATTTATTTCTAATGTTTAATGTGAAGAAGCAGCTTCACACTGCACCACTAGGCACTGCATTGCAACAGTATATATACAGTATGCTTTCACAACAACAAATGCCTCAAAATCACATGACAGTCTCAATTTGACCAGCGTCGCAATTTAAATAGGCGTTGTCCTTGTTTCCCTATACAATAAATATCCACGCTTACGTGTCACACGTTTCGAGCTAATACAGTAGACTATTTTCACCGAATGTTCACCCCAGAATAGGGACGTTATTGTTTCCACTGACCTTTGCATGATCCATAATTACATTAGTCCATTAATTTCTATGGGAACCGGCATGATCTTTTTTACAGATTTCAAGAGATCGTAAGCATGTGTTCCAGGAATCAAGCAGAAGATGCCATTTCATTCGATTCAGTTCCTTGACTGTGTGTGAATAATAACAGCTTTGTCTGGGTGCTCCGTTGCACTTTCTATAAATTACAAACATTACATCGCTTCCGATTAATCCGTAAAAATGAATGCCTTTCCTTGAATGCAGTGGAAACAAGGCTTCGGGGTTCATGTGATTACGAAAATTGAACAGCTTCTGAACATTTCCAAACCCCCGTTCGGAAGGGGTACTGTGCTACGGCTATATGGAACAACACCAAACACTTAGCACTGACATCAGCGCTGTGCGATGCCATGTGATGCCCGAGGCAGGCATACTGCATGCTGCGCACCATGGGATGACTGACAGTGCCGCGCGCCCGGAGGCTGGATACTGAAATATCCAAGCACTTAATGGCAAAAGCAAAGAAAATTCTCACGACTGCAGAGTTTTGTTAGGCCAAGTCAACTTGTGACCCACACAGCGTGAAAAGGTACAGACTAGCGCCGTGTTTCCTGAATAATTATTAAATGTAGAATTATGATGTATTATTATTATAATCATTCTAAACCTATGAACTTGCTGCTCTACATACAGCTAACCAGTTGAAGAAATTTGCAGTGAGGCTTTTAACATTTTCTTTGCACATGCATTCTATTGCTAGTTTGACCCATTCTAATGGTACTTAATCTCACAAAAATGACCAAAAATTTGCCACGGCGACTGAGAATTTGAACCCATGAATGTGGGGCACAACAACACAAAAGCGGCGGGTGGTCGAAGGCCCTGCGCTTTGCAGGAACGTTACAGTGGATAATCTACATCCTGACATGTTACGGGATGAGACGAGTACTTACTGCAAGGTCCTGCACTAGCTTCTCTTCAAAAGAGTACTCCTCTGCCTCTATCCATATTCTCTGATAGGCCAGGAGGAAGAGGTTAATAGAGCGATGCCTGGGGGAGGGAGCGAGAGGACATTAAAGCTGTGTTAGTTAGCCAGGAAAGTAGTTAGCAGTGGTGGGAAGTAACTAAGCACATTTAGTACTGTACTTAAGTACAATTTTGAGGAATTTGTACTTGAGCATTTCCAATTTCACTTTTACTTCTACTCCACTACATCTCGGATTGTACTTTTACTACACTGGTTACTTTGTAGATTTCGATTATTATTACAAAACAGACAGTAACCACTTATACCCAATAGACATTTCGTCTGATCTACAAGCTTTTTTGTCATTTGAAATTTTGAAATGAGACCTTCTGCATAATGAGTACTTTTACTTTTGGTACTTTACATTTGGATGCCAATATGTTTGTACTTTTAGTCAAGTACAAGACTTTTACCTGTAACGGAGTACATTTCCATATTGCAGTATTGATAATTTCACTTAAGACATTTGAGTACTTTTTCCACCACTGCCCGTTAGTATAGTGCACTGGTATGTCCAACTGGTCACCTTGAACAATGATTCATGTCCAACTGGTCACCTTGAACAATGCTTCATGTCCAACTGGTCACCTTGAACAATGATTCATGTCCAACTGGTCACCTTGAACAAAGCTTCATGTCCAACTGGTCACCTTGAACAAAGCTTCATGTCCAACTGGTCACCTTGAACAATGATTCATGTCCAACTGGTCACCTTGAACAATGCTTCATGTCCAACTGGTCACCTTGAACAATGCTTCATGTCCAACTGGTCACCTTGAACAAAGCTTCATGTCCAACTGGTCACCTTGAACAATGATTCATGTCCAACTGGTCACCTTGAACAAAGCTTCATGTCCAACTGGTCACCTTGAACAATGCTTCATGTCCAACTGGTCACCTTGAACAAAGCTTCATGTCCAACTGGTCACCTTGAACAATGATTCATGTCCAACTGGTCACCTTGAACAATGATTCATGTCCAACTGGTCACCTTGAACAATGCTTCATGTCCAACTGGTCACCTTGAACAATGATTCATGTCCAACTGGTCACCTTGAACAATGCTTCATGTCCAACTGGTCACCTTGAACAATGATTCATGTCCAACTGGTCACCTTGAACAATGCTTCATGTCCAACTGGTCACCTTGAACAAAGCTTCATGTCCAACTGGTCACCTTGAACAATGATTCATGTCCAACTGGTCACCTTGAACAATGATTCATGTCCAACTGGTCACCTTGAACAAAGCTTCATGTCCAACTGGTCACCTTGAACAATGATTCATGTCCAACTGGTCACCTTGAACAATGCTTCATGTCCAACTGGTCACCTTGAACAATGATTCATGTCCAACTGGTCACCTTGAACAATGATTCATGTCCAACTGGTCACCTTGAACAATGATTCATGTCCAACTGGTCACCTTGAACAATGCTTCATGTCCAACTGGTCACCTTGAACAATGATTCATGTCCAACTGGTCAACTGGTCACCTTGAACAATGCTTCATGTCCAAGTGGTCACCTTGAACAATGCTTCATGTCCAACTGGTCAACTGGTCACCTTGAACAATGCTTCATGTCCAAGTGGTCACCTTGAACAATGCTTCTCAAACCTTCATGTCAAATTAAGGACCCTCAAAATGATAATAGGTCCCCCATCTGAAAAGATTTGTGCCCTAACCCTAACCCTAACCCATAAGAGAACAGTTGGGTAAATACCGGTATGCATTATTTCGTGGGCGGACCACAATACAAATTGAGGTCCGACAGCTAATACATATAGGGGTCTTAGGAATGAGTGCATGCCTTTTGTCCGACGGAGCATAGGTCCGATCCATTAGTCCCATCGACTACCTACCCCAAACCCTCACCCTAACCATAACCGCGAGCACGGGGCAGCACACCTAAACCTCACCCCAAACCCTCACCCTAACCATAACCGCGAGCACGGGGCAGCACACCTAAACCTAACCCCAAACTCTCACCCTAACCATAACCGCGAGCACGGGGCAGCACACCTAAACCTAACCCCAAACCCTCACCCTAACCATAACCGCGAGCACGGGGCAGCACACCTAAACCTAACCCCAAACCCTCACCCTAACCATAACTGCGAGCACGGGGCAGCACACCTAAACCTGACCCCAAACCCTCACCCTAACCATAACTGCGAGCACGGGGCAGCACACCTAAACCTAACCCCAAACCCTCACCCTAACCATAACTGCGAGCACGGGGCAGCACACCTAAACCTAACCCCAAACCCTCACCCTAACCATAACTGCGAGCACGGGGCAGCACACCTAAACCTGACCCAGAGTCGGACCAATGCTCCGTCGAACCAATGGTCCGTCGGACCAAAGTATGCCTCCCCTTAGGAATTAGAAAGTTTGCAAATCATTGTATTACACTACTGCAACAACCTGATACAATTGGCTTACAAATAAGAAACTGTTCATTGCAGCCAACTTTAATGATGAACCCTTACCTTACCTTACAGGTCTGTTAACTCTGACAGAGTACAAAATGGAAGCAAAATGGAACATTAAGTGTTCATTTGGTTTCATTTGTACACTCTCAGAGTCATGGGGGGGGGGCAAGGCCTTAATGCATACCAAACCGGGGGTCCTTGAAAAAACATAAAACATGTGAGAATCACTGATTTATTGGCCGAGTACAGAGTATAATATGTTCACATACAAGGACAATGACCAGCGGAACTACCAGTGGGAGCCTTGAATTAGCGTTATCAGTTGTAGCACAGACCGTGGCTGGAGGAGGTGGTGGGGGGCTTGGGGGTATGGGAGCTCATACAAACTGGTCAGGAACCCATTACCGTCAGCATGGAGAGCAGACTGTCATAGTCTGTGTTCTCATGCATTGCCTCCTGCCAACTTTGTCGGAAGGCTTTCAGGAAGTAATTATTAGTTGTGTGCCTGAGGGGACGAGGTACAATATATCAGGGCCGCAACAATCCATTGTTTCCGTAGTTATTATTTGATCGATTACCGTATATACTTCATCATAAAATAGTGTCGTGCAAAAAAGCTAAAATTGATGAACTACAAGCTCACCTGTTGTAACACTGTGAGTTGTACATCATCAATTTTCGTTATCAAATCGATAGTTTTTCAGTCAATTCAATCGATATAGGGAGTTCGATAAACTATTGCACCCCATATATGATGTGTGTGTGTGTGCGTGCGTGCGTGTGTGTGTACAATATTGTGTGGCATTCAGAGAGAGAAACAAAAACAACAACAACAAATAGAAAGAAGAAAGAGACACATGACAGATTGCATAGTATAAGAAGAACATCAGCCCAGCCATCCCGCAAACTAAAATGTATTAAAAAATATATATTGCAAACAAACACAAAATGGATGCTATATTGTGTACTGTAAACTAATCCACTATTTTCTTTTCATTTTTTCCTAATTACTGGCTGATCTGTGTCACCATGATTCCCAACAGAAGCAAAAAGGACCAACGTCACAGATGAGTCAAGCCCAACTCAAACCGACTCCGTCCGACGCGGCGCCGCCTGGAAAATAGAACTGGTTCTATCGGCGCGCCAGGCGACGCGGCGGACAGAGCCGGTGTGCGATAGGTTCATTGAAAATAATGGAGGCGGCTGTTTTGACGCGCGGCGGTCGCAGACGGTGTGTGATGGGCTTGACACTGCGAGGGCAACAACATGAATCATTAAAACCACACGTGGTACATGTCTGCAGTTGTTTACTCAATACACCAACATCTCTTTGCCAGAAACAGCCGATCTACAAGCTCACGACGTACAGTAATGTGCCGTATTGTGAGCTTGTAGGTCGGCTTTGTGCTTAGGGTTGAATGCCAACCCCTAGCCGCCCTCCCCCACCCCCCACCACCACCTTCATAATTGTTTTCTTCCCTACGGTCTCTCTCTGCCCGGCCTCCACGTGATTGAGTTACAGAGCAGCGGGCCATGAAATTGCTACTGTCCTCTTTCTCAATTCGTTTAATAACGGCCGCGGGGCAGCCATCTTGTCCTACCGATTGGGGGGAGGGATGCTGCACATTAACGTAGGGTCAGAAGACGGTGGGAGAAGAGGAATGAGTTGGTGAAGCTCGGTGACGAGGCCACCCAGTTCGGGTAATTGGCCAAGAAACACACAGGAGAAGCCACAGGTTCATGGAGCACTTTCATTTTAATTTCTTCACATTATTGGTCCTACTAATTCTCATAATGAGATGGCCAAATTTCCATCTACTCACTCTGCGTCGCATCGATGTGCTTTGAACAGTTTGGAAACGTGCCTAAATGGCATAATTGATGGGGCTTCCAAACTAATAGAAACTACAGCATGATGAAATAGAACCCATTGTTACTGCGTTCATTAAATACTAAACAAGAATTGATGACATCAGTTAATTACCAGCTGCTGCCTTATATCCCATGGCTGAGAGGTCGGCTAGAGGCAAAAAAAGTGTGTGGTTGCCTATAGACGAATCCAGGAACGGGTCTCATGGTCGCAGCTTACGTATTTCCTGTAGGCAGACTCGACGTAGCTGCGGGTTTAAACCCTCACCAGGCGCACCTCTTCTACTATAGTGAACGGCAGAGTAACTGATGTTAGTCTGCCTCAAACGTTACTCTTTTACCTGCTTTTAACTAAACACTAACATTACAAAGATGCCCAGAACATCGGGATTAACCTGTGTAGTTTATGGCTGCTCCAACAGTAGTGGCAACATAAAAAATAAAAAATAAAACGGAATGTCAAAATATCCACCGCGGTGGCTGAGACCAGAGCCATTGAGTAATGGTTGAGACAAAGCAGTGAAAGGTCCTGAAAGATGCATAACGTCAGTCTTACCCAATATCCAATCTTTCTGTTTTATGAACACAAGGCTGCTGTACTTTATACCTCATACTTTAAATGCTTAGTATGAAGTATAAAATACAGCAGCAATTGTGTTCATAAAACACTGAAAGATTTGGTTTAAGCTATGTCGAGTCCGCCTACAGGTAATACGTAAGCTGCGACCATGAGACCCGCTCCTGGATTCGTCTATAGAGACGAGGCAGCCGATCAGGACATTCGGTTGTCAGCCAATGAGAAACATAGGTCTCAACTACAGCAAGTGGGCGTGAAAGCACCGCAGAGAAAACATTGACCAGCTGTGCTTACACAGTAGCTGGTAAAAAAAGAAAAGATAAAAGAAAGAAAGAACGGTGTGAGCTTGTAGATCTGCTATTTTCACTACTAAGAAAATACACAATTTATTTGATTTCATGAATTTCTTTTGAAACATGTTTTTTTTTCTTTTTTTAATCGGAACGTTTTTGATAGATTTGTTAGTTTTTGTGTACAGTATGTGTATAAAAATGACATGGTTTTCTTAAAACCTTGAAAAATGTGTTTTCATGGTGATACCAAAGAATTTATTGTAAAAGTATACTAAGTTAGATCAATTGATCCATGCCGGAACACAGTCGATAGATTGAAAAGATTGTGTGAAAGACACACATTGAAAAGATTAAAAATAAACATGAAGATGCACACGCCCACCGGCGCCAACACTTTTAAGATTTTCTAAGTGGGTCCGTGATCCAGATGCTGAAAAAAAAGCTTGTCGTAATAGCATGACTGGATACAAAAGGATTAGAGTTTAGTGCTAGAGTATGAAGAGTATTACAGTAGAGTAATAATACCTGGGCAGGTTGTAGAGAGGAGCCATGCGGAAGCATGCCACCACCGCTCGTTTCCTCTGCTTGGAGAGAAGCTTCTGCCAAACACACTTCTTAGACCTCAACGGCTGCTCCACCTAACACCATAGAAATGAAAGGAAGTGATATCTTTAGGTACTTAAAACAAATTGTTGTTTGTTGTAAGGTTAAACTCACTATATTCTCGCCACCTGCCACGAGCCATTTTCTATATATATTTGATTATAGAGATATAGGAGGTTTGTTCTGTGACCTGCTCCAGGTTGAAGACGGCAGCAGAGATGCTCTGGATGCGGTCCACGGTCCTCTGGGGGTCAGGAGCAGCGTCCAGTCTCACCACCACATCCTTGTACAGGTTGAGCTGCCACTTGACCGCCGGGTCCTCTGACTGCATGGCACCACAAACACAGGGAACAATTACTCCCTTTATCTTCTTCTTTTTAACTTAAAGGAGAATTTCGGACTAGAAGGCTTTCTTACCTTTATTTGTAGTTGTTACGTCCCCACCAAAGAGTTCCAGGTGATATTTTGTGCAAAAACGCATTATTGGCTAATTCCCCCTCAATGGGGCGTTGGGTTTTAGTACTGATTCGCTTATTTCCATCGCTCAAAAATGTTTTTCTTATTTCGATGGATTTAAGCGAATTAGCACTACAAACAAATATGTGTTTTTGCACAAAATAACACCTGGACCGCTTTGGTGGGGTCGTAACAACTACAAATAAAGGTAAGAAAGCCTTCTAGTCCGAAATTCTCCTTCTAGTGTCGAAAATCTCAAGTAAAGGTAAAGTACCTCAAATTGTACAGTTCTTGAGTAAATGTGCAAGGCAGCATCATGTTGAATGGCAGCTTACCTTTTCTTGAAGGTGCAGATTTTGCCATATGTGGTCCTTCACCTCGTCATCTGTGTCTTTCTGTCAGTCAGTAAGAGGGATCAAATTAATCACCCACCAACTAGAGTTGTCATAGGGTCATAATTGTCATCCATCATTTCCATGTTGAAAGATTTTCATACATAAAAAAGCAGAGATAGCTGATCTACAAACTTGTAGATTAGCTATTTCTTTCTATAAAAAGTGTATCGGGACATCCCTAAATACAAGCTTGCTCACCCACCCACCCACACCACACCGTCAGCTGTTACACCACAGAAGAGACAGAAGGGAACAGTACTTAATTAATTTACTTTGTCGTTAACTGTAAATAATGTCTCACCAGAAGGTAGCGAGTCTTGGCCAGGGAGATGAGCTGCTGGTCCCCCGGGGTGCACATGTTCAGACCGATGGGCAGCATCTTCTTCAGGGCAGCCACGATGAGGGACGTCTGGATGGAGTAGAACTCTCCACGCTTCTTCTTATGCTTCCTCTCCTGGTCCTGGCCGCCGGACTGAAAAGTAACACGCTGCTGTTACTGTACAATACATCAACGGACACTTTGATGCAACAGAAAGAAGAATACGGGAAAGAAGAAAAACACTTGTTTTTCCAAAGGAGCACTTCAGCCATTTTCAACCCGTGTTCATATAACTGCTCCTCGCTAAGGCTTTTTTTTTATTTAACCTTTATTTAACCAGTAAAAACACATTGAGACTGCGTCTCTTTTACAAGTGGGAACTGGCCAAGAGGCAGAATTAAAATAAATTACACTTCAATACCACATCGTCATTGTTACATTTTGGACCAGCAAATAAAACATCCATAATACACCTTTGCAGTACCTATATCTGAACGATATAATAAATATTTAGGCATGAACATAGGCTAGTACATATCCAAACCTGTGCAGGTGTTGGACTGTACATCAAAGATGCTTCCTTTTGAAACTTCTCAAGGGAACTTTCAAAGCCAATTTTAGTCTGGACTGTAGATCATTCCACGACCAAGGGCCAAAGAAGGCCAGACATTATATGTAAGTTATTATATGTAAGTAATTAAGTAGCCTTGGGAAGCAGTCGTTCCCGAGTCATGTGGCCCATGAAGGAGCCCATCTCCTCTTTCTGTAGCGGGAGGCAGCTTGCTATAAAAGCACAGTACAGGGTCAACTAAGAAGCTTTGTTTCTCTTTTATGTTCACCACTAAAGCATTCAGCAGGCCCAGGAATTAGAAGATGATTTAAGGCGCACACACACTCGCACACACGCGCGCGCACACACACACACACACACACACACACACACACACACACACACACACACACACACACACACACACACACACGTTGCCTTGTACAGTATATAAACATGGATATAGCCAGCCAGGGCAGCACGCTGCCATCCATCATCAGCTGCAGTGGCACGCTGCATGCGTCACATGAGTTGTCACCGCGCTGTTGGATTTCATTAGCTGAGATGAGTCATGTTCCACTTTTATGATGTCATGACACGGTGATGAATGGAGCGTGATGTGACTTATGGATGTGTATATATATATATACACACATCCATATCCATATACATTTTTACACTTGGTTGCATGCTGAAAAAAAGCCGATGTACAAGCTCATTCAGCTGCGACGCATTGTGAGCTTGTAGATCGGCAATTTTCAGAGCGCAACTCCCGAGCACAACCAAACATAAAATTACTTGACTACTAGTTCAAAAATAAGTTGCACTTAATGATATTATCGCGATAATCAAAAACACACCACGCTCGTGCTTATAGATCGGCTATTTTTGGCGAAGAGACCGAAAAAAAGCAGTCAAAGTACCAAGCCAACTTGAGGTGCAGCTAGTGTGCGACTGAGAACGATCTTACGACAAATCCAAAATAACGAAAAGTATGATTATTGTTAGTGGGTTTTTTTTATCACGATTGTCCCATCTCTAGTCAGAACACAGAACGAGAAATAATGGCAACCCTTTAGTTAGTTTTTTAGGACCAAATTAAGATAATAAACAAACAATCAACAGACACACAATGTCTGCCAGCGCTGGCTGGCAGGGGGATTGATGGCATGACCAAATGTTTGCCGTGTGAATATTGATTGATTGTTCATCAGGGAACGGATGTTAGTTTATGTCCGTTTGGCTTCGGTAATACGTGCACACGCACGCGCACACGCGTGACTGTGAGAGTCGACTAAAAGCCATTTACACTTGCTCGAAAAATAGCAGATATACAAGCTAGGACTTCAAGCTATTATGGGCAATGGGCATAGAAAAAAGTAATTATTTAAAAGTCTTGGTCAACTAAAGCCAAACCGATGAATTGATTGATTCATCGATTAGAAGGTGATAGCGCTAGGTATCTGTGTAAACACAGACGTGCGCTCTTCTTTGCCGTCCGCCTTACCTTGGACATCTTGGTTTTGCTGTCCCCGGTCAAAAAGGCCAGGTTGTTGATCTCATTCTGGACCACAAAGTTCTGCTCTTCCCTTTTGAAGTTCTGAAAGCAAATTAATCAATACGTTCTCCGTTACAGGTTCAATCCACAATGTCTCACTGTTAGTTCAGTGGTTAACAAAGCTGAGTGTACAAATGGACCCTTACAGGTCCATTTGGTTCCATTTGTACACTCTCTGAGTTATGGGGGGTCCTTGAAATGAACCGCTGTTCTAGTTCAACTTGTATGACTAGATTGAGATATTGAAAGATGGCGACTCACGTGTGATTTACACCACAGAATGAAGATCTCTCCCACCATTCTGAAGAGCTCATTGGAGTCGGCGTCCGGCTCCTTCAGCCATCTTGACCTGCAACAATGATGGAATACATTTCATTCAACAGTAACATGGGAATGGATGGAATGATGTTTTTTTAGTTTTTTTTAATGATGAACAAAATTTTGTTCATTTTTAAATGTGTGAACTGTGAACTGAACTAGTTCATGTAGAAAGTGAACTTTCCCAACACTGAATTTTGAAGCAGATACTTCTGTACTTTTACTCAAGTAAACTTTGAATTCTGGACATTTACTTAAGTTGTAACAGAGTATTTCTATTTATTATATTTTTTATCCCACGATTTTGAAACCCAGTTTTTTCACCCAGTATCTAATGTAATCCTGGGCGATACACTTCCTCTGCCAACCTGGGGGGGGGGGGGGGGGGGGGGGGGGGCAGTGGACTGTCCTCATGCCTCTTCTATGCATGAGGAGTCCAAGCTGCTTCTTTTCACCTGACGGGGGAATTTCCCTGGCCGGACGTAGCGCGTGGAAGGAACACGTTATTCCGACCAGTTCCTTTCCCCTCCACCATCAGACTGGCCAGGGGGAGGTAGTTTTAGAGACCAGGATTACTGCATGTTTTTGTCAGGGTACCTACCCTATAGGGACACGGGGAGAACAGTATTTCTACATGGCAATAGTATTGATACTTTTACTAAAACAATTGAGTACTTTCTTCCCATCACTGGGAATGCGTATAAGACACAACACACCTGTTGTTGTCGACGTAGCGGATGAGCATGGGGTAGAAGGCGTACAGGTCCCGGCAGAGCACGGCGAACTCGTCCAGGATCAGCAGCTCGGCCTCCTGCGTGTCCCCCTTGGAGTCGGCCTTCAGGAGCTCCTCCTCCGTCACCACCTTCACCGTCTTCTTCCTCAGCTTGTCCAGCGTCGGCAGGAACTTGGACTTCAGCAGGTCGGCGCGAGCCTTGCTGATGATCGGCTGCACGTAGACTGCACACAAGACACAACGGAACGGAGCGAAGGGGACAACGCAGAGGAAGTCAGATGATGCGTTTAAAAATAAAAAAACTAACTCCTGCACGCTGTCTTCATTAATGCAGTTAAAGGCTTTAATGGGAAATCACAACGTTTCGGACTATAAGACCTTCATCAAGCTATGTTTATCTATAATATGAACCGAAATGTTGTGATTTCCTCTTAATTAAAGCCCTTGGAGCATTTGAAGACCTCGTTTAGTCTCCTCCTACGCCTGTCCTCACCTGTGTAAATTGCTTTTTATTATCAATGACATTTGGAAAAATCGCCGCTATTTGTCCCAAAACATTTCATAAGTGACTGCAATTTAAGGCAGCTACCATTGCCTAAATGTGTAATATTTCTAATAGCAAATGAACATTATTGTGTTCTTTCTAATTTGCAATGTGACAACTGTCTTTATCGGCTATTTTCAAAAGTAGATGGGGACTGCAGTGGTTTGTGTATGCTTTGTAATAATAATCTAAATCTTCAGAGTAATTAGAAATTAACATTGAATAAAGTAAAAAGTAAGTAAAGAAAAACAAAAGTACTTAAGTACAGTACTTATAGTTACTATATACACCACTCAATCAGAATAGGATCAGGAATAAAATCCAATTATTTTGAGGGCACCCGTGAGCGAAACGGAGCGACGCAGAATATCCTGTGATTTTTCAAAGGTTGGTGAAAACCCCTCTGAACCCTCTGGCAGTCGATGTGTCCAACAGTGCACCACCTCACTCCTCGCCCCCCACCTGCGATTCTCTTCATCCAGGAGGCCTCGTCGATGCCCAGGTTGCTGTTCAGTATCTTCAGGATGTTGCCCAGGATGACGCTGAGGTGCTCCGAGGTGACCGTGGCGCAGCAGACGCTGCTGCCCCCGCTGGCGCCGCCCGGCTGGTTCTCCGGACCCCGCTCCCACCAGTGGGACAGGTAGTTACACAGCATGGGCAGCACCACCTCCATTTGGGATTGATTGATTGGTTTATTAGACAGAGTGTAAAAACAGCAACAGAGTACAGTCACACACTCAGTCCAAAAGGGATAGTTTCCATTTAGGCCCTATGCAATTAATTCATAGATGGATGTAGAGTTGGTACAATTATTACATGATCAGCTATTTCCGCTATTTTATAGTATAACATAAATTAAAAAAAATGGCAGTAATGTCTTGGTATATTTCAGTTATTTGTCATATCTGACCTGTGCACTTTTTTAATTATGAAGCCTAAAAGGCAAACGGAAATGTAATTTCTATTCACAATGTTCCAATTTCCAAAAACACAATGCTGGGTACTTTGGATATATTATGAGGCACACATGAGACACACTGAGCACACCGAGTGTGCTCCTGTTGCACATTTTCTGAAAGCACCCTACATTTGCGTGACAATGAATCGCCAACTTAATTGTGTAATGGTGACATGACATGTATAATGACGTGTGTATTGGTGTGTAAATGTGTAATGGTGACAGCCCAACAGTACCTTGATGACGTGTATAATGGTGTGTAAATGTGTAATGGTGAACGCCCAACAGTACCTCGATGACGTGTGTAATGGTGTGTAAATGTGTAATGGTGACAGCCCAACAGTACCTCGATGACGTGCGGCATCTCCGTGTAGCGCGCGCCCGACTCCGCCATGTCGTTGATGTCCTTGATGAGGCCGTCCAGGCGCGGTATCTCGCGGCACATCTCCTCCACCGTGTCCGGCAGGCCTAGGACTTCAAATAGTGGTGCGGAATAAATATAATGATAATAATACATCTTATGAGTGTCCTCTTAATCACATTTAATTTGCCCCTTTTGTAACCTAACTATATCACAAAAGGTGCCCGCCATTAATAGTGCTATATTTTACAGTGACACTATAATGAATGAAACTTTATTGACAGCCGTAGCCAGTAGATTACACACAACAATTAAAAACGTACAAAACAGTTACAAATAAATACATTGGTTCATAAAACTCTAAAACTCTCGTAAAAAAGAAAAAAAAAATCTATAGGAGGTACTCATACCAATGTTTCCACATCAAAGAGCGGTATCTAACAGTGCTAAACCTAGGATTAGTCAACACCTTAATCACGTTATTATGTGACCCATCAAGTCTGCTTTTAAATCTGAACATGAGGAAACATAATAATGAAAAGACGTAACCACGTACCAATGTCCAATAATTCATCAAAAACAGATCTTTAAAAAGACAGATATTCCCCCTCATACCATCCTCTATAGTTTAATGAACTAGGACCAAGAAAACTGTAATTATCAAATCTAGCCGTTTTGCTAAACTAATCAAATTATAATTGGATTTGTGTAATAAGTCATAATAAGTCAGGAATTGTATCTGCAAAACATACTTGCTCCATCCACCCCCCTTAGACCAAAAATATAATCAGAAATAATTTAATTTAACAGGTATGGTTACTTTGCCCATGCACAGACTTTTTCTCGATGAGGTCGATGGAGCACAGGGCAATACAAAGAATATCTACAATATAGTGCAGTGGTTCTCAGAGTGAGAATAGCACATCTACATGCTCCCAATAAGGTTGCATGTTGTAGATCTGCCATTTTCAACAACAAAAAGAATCATGAGAAAAAATGTGTTAACAACACAAATCTTGTATGCAGGTCCCTGGCACAAAGTATGAAGTTTGAGGAGCACTGATTATATACGATACTTATGACTCACTGGCTCGCTCGCGGCCAGACTTGGTGTTGAAGACGGAGCAGGGGTTGTACGGGTTGAGCTGTGGCTCCAGGAAGGCTACAGGCATGGCTGCCGCTAGCGTGGCCAGACACTCCCCTAAGGCTGGCAGCTGTCTGGAGGTCACAGAGCAGAGCAGAGGACACGCTGCATGTCATTGGAAGCACTTAAGACCTGAGGCCGACTCCACAAATGCCTTCTAAACCAGTAGTTCTTTCAAGATTTTTTAAAGATTTTTCTAAAATAGCAGACGTACAAGCTGTTATAGAATAGCCAACATGATTCAATGCGTCTTCGGACGCCTGAAGAAGGTCTATTGACCGAAACATTTCCTATATAAAGTTCTCCTTACTGTGCACGTGTAGACAGAATTAGCCAACACTAACATCTTAAATGATGCTTTCCCAGTTTTAATGTTTTTAATTCAAAACCATATACTGTATATATATAGTAAAAATGCATTTGAGTTGCAACCCAATGTGAGTGTATAAATCCAGGGTACCTTTCAACATAGATGTTTTTCCCAGTGCCAAGTGCGTAGAGGCTGTTGAGGATTCGATAACAGGAAACCTGGACGTCATCGACTGCAAAATAAACGAGATAAAAAGAACCCAGTTCATTTTGACTCCATCCTTCTTTGTGTAATTAGAAGCCCAACTAGAAGAAAATGTACTTTGTACTCTAGGGATGTAAACTGTGCCACCAGGGTAGTGGGTACCCCATGTTTATAATTGATAATCTTATTTTTAATTAGTGTTACCTTACTATGTACTTCTTCTGTATCGCTCTATTCTCACGTGCACTCAACTCAATTTCCCTTGGAGTCAATAATGTGCAATAAAAATTAAGACAATTTGGAAGACTAACACAATCGATACACTGTAATTCCCTACGTTGTGCAGGGAAGGTACTTTTGTATAGTTTTACAGCAGCTTATCGTCACCGCCAGGTGGAAACCTGGTATGTCCTATTTCAGTGCCAGTATTTCCAATTTGGTTAAAAATGTAGAAAGAAGCAACTTGGACACTCAAGCATGAAGGAAGCATGAGTTAAGTCCGTTGCTCTCCCCAGGTTGGCAGAGGGTGTGTATAGAGCCCAGGATCACATTAGATGATTGACACAGGGGTGAAAAATGGTTACAAAAATCGTGAGATAAAAAAAAAAAAAAAAAAAAAAAAAAAATAGAAACCCGGTTCCAAATTGTGATGGAAGCGATTGTTCCCGGATCCTGCACAGTTGGATCCGGTTCCTCCGGTACCTAAAGGACATCATGTGTAACTCACGGAGCAGGATCCGGTTCCTCCGGTACCTAAATGACATCATGTGTAACTCACGGAGCAGGTCCACTCCGAAGTGGATCCGGTTCCTCCGGTACCTAAATGACATCATGTGTAACTCACGGAGCAGGTCCACTCCGAAGTGGTGCTGTGTGATGTGCTCAAACAGAGCGGTGAGGATGGGGAGCAGGGCCACCGTGGTGTAGTTGATGTTCTGCGACACGCCTTTCATCTGCGAGCGCGAGTGGCTGAACTTCCCCAGCTTCAGGTTCTCGAAGGTCCTCTCCAGGTCCTCCGCCGCGTTCTCAAAGAACGTCCGCAGGCCCGCCTTCACCGAGTCCAGGCCCGACTTCATAACCGTCCTGTCAGGGGAAAAAGTACACACATTGTACTGTCCTCAATATAAGTGGCTAGATATCTTGACAGTCAGATAAGCATCATGGGTATGTAACTAATGCTTAGATGTTCATTGATGATTGTACATGATTATTTTTGATATTTGTGGATATTGATTATGCTTTATTTGTATGTTTCAGTTTCACACTTCTTTGATGTTAGTAAACCTGTGGATTTGGAAACAACTGTCTTCAGAGTCTTAATGTCAAGGAGGAGTTTATCTGACTGTCAAGATATCTAGCCACTTATATTGAGGACAGTACAGTGAAACCATGATGCTATCAAAAGGCGTATATGCAGGTAGATGTTGCTGGATTATCATAGACAAAACACACAGCTTCTCTGTGCTCAGCCATGTACTAAACTGAATTTACTTCCTGGTGACAGGTGATCACATGACATGCTGCTGGTCACATGACTACTGATAGACTCTGCTCTTAAAGTGACCACACACAATTGCAAAACATACAGCATTACTTTGAACAAAACACATTTGTAAAATATTAAATTGCAACTTGAAATGTTGTAACTAAACACACATTTTGTACTTAAGTACCAAGTATCAATACTGCAAGTTAGAAACAACATGTATCATGTAATCAAAATGTCCTTACTACTTAAAGTACCAAAAGAAATGTCCTATTTCACAAGTTATCATTATTTCTAATAAAATAAAAATAGAAATCTTTAGAAAATAACAGATCTACAAGCTCACAATGTGTCATGACACGTGAGCTTGTTTTGTATAATAATCTAAATATTGTAATAAAGATGTCAAGTAATTGTAGTCAAGTAAAAAGTACAATATTTGCCTCTGAGATGTAGTATAAGTACAAGTATATACAAGTATAAAAAAATGGGGGTAAAACTTCACTAATGTTACTTTCCACCACTGATTATCCCACAGAGCAGCTGGGCAGAAAGGACAATGCTGCTCTTAGGACAGACTCAGTCACTGCCACACAACCATCAACAGGTTTTAGATATTGATAATACCCCAGTCCCAGACCTTTATTCACTGAATGAGGTGGATAATTCAATCCTATACTGTAGGTGAGTTTTCCCATGTCGGAGCTTTAGAATTATGACAACTCCTAGAGTGTATGATGTATTAACAAGATTAGTTTGGCCTTCGTCTCATTCTTCTGGGTCACTATACAGTTGTTGGTTTAGAAAGCATTGAATAGTAGGCCATGTATGTTGTGTGCAAGGCGCAAGTTGGCACCTCGACAGAGTGATTTCTCGTTGGCTCTGTACTTGGAGTCTTGGACCACACTTTCCCCCCGCTATACACCAAATCTATGCCAAAAATAGCTGATTAAAAAACTCAAAGCGCGTCATTGTGAGCTTGAAAACCTGCTTTGGTCCCCCTAGCCTAGAATATGGATGCAAGGGTTCAGCATACATTAGTGAGTTGCCCATTATGAAGTCTTGATGAAATCCCAGTAGGAAGGAGAGTTGAGGAACAAATCCTGCAGTAATCATATCTTCTGCTCCTGTGCATCAATAACACTGTACTGTACCGTACCACCACGTTACAGTAGCACCCTCATTATGTGCGAGCTAGATCAACAAACAGAAAGAACATTGTTTTCTTTAAAGAGCACCGTTAAGCCTCAGTATAGCACGTGCACGTCATAGTCTGTTTGCTTTGGAGCTCATGATGTGAATGCCAGAAGCTGCTTTCTTGTTTAATGTCCCAGAAGGCAGCGCGGGAGAGCAAATGTTCATGACAAATACGCTTCCTCTGGAGGACAAGGACTGAGTTGAAACTCCGGGTTGGATTAATGCAGATCCTTATTATCAGGCTGCCCCAACAAGTCTCCACAGAGCATCCAGCTGCTCCAGAATGCTGCTGCAAATATACTGACACTATGAAAAGAGATCATCCCTCCCCTGCACTGCTACACTGCACTGGCTCCCAATACAATCCTGTTAAAAAAGTCCTTCGCCTCACATACAAAGCCCTTTAATGGTCAGGCGTCGTTATGTTAAAGAAGCCATTGCACCCAGATTGCTACCAGAATGCAGGGCCTATGAATCCTCCTACAGGATCTCCAAAAGTAGAATGTAGAACGTTTCCTGTGGAAACATCTCCCATTTTTGGTCCGGGAGTCTGACTTAAGCCCAAACCACATCGGCATGCAACTCCTTGCAATCAAACGGTTGCGAGTAGTTGCAAGCAACCACAGTGCTGGCCCGCCGTATATGCAAATTACGTGACCGTCTAAAAAACCCCACAAAAAGTTAGTTAATAATAAGGTTTCTGCCCGACAGGCAGGCTTGCCTAGGACGAGCCCTTATACTGCCTGAGGCTGCTGGGTGACTGACTCCTTTTTTTAATATAGTTTTTTATTGGGGTCAGTTAAGCAGCACATCTGACAAGAAGATCTTTGCACATAGTCACCCATTTTTTTCAACGAAACAAGGACAAACAGGACAAAAGTAAAAAAAAGGCAAAACACAGTATTGTACACTTGTGAGAGAGGCACTGTGTTAATTCTGAAATCCACAGTCCGCTTATTTGGGTCACACCGAGCAGTCTAATCCAGGGAGGTACGAATATTGAAGTATTCTATAAAAGGGTCTCCTACTCTCCATCCCTTCGTGAGAGGGTGGATTTGGTGACTTCCAAGATAGTAATATTCTTTTTCTAGCAGTCTTCTAGCTGTTCTTCTAACAGTGTTGCAAAAGCAATAATCTCTAACTTCTGATTCGTGTACTGTAAGGGGTTTGACGGTGTGCCGAATATAGCTATCAATGGACAGTGTTGTAGTACAATTTCTAGCACGTCTGACAGTGTGACAAACACAAGTGACCAGAATCGCTGTAGATGGGGACAAGACCAATACATAATGTGTGAGATGTGCTTGTGTATGGGCACAGCGGTCGCACTTCGAGTCTGCCTCAGGATACATTTCAGCATTTCAGCCACCCTTTCTCATAATTTTGTTGTTGTTGAAAATGGCAGATCTACAAGATGCAACCTTATTGTGAGCATGTAGATGTGCTATTTGGTGACTGACTCCTATAGTTATACTGCTGTACTGTAGGCTCAGACTCCTCTCCTTCCCGTCTGTAGTCTGTACGCATTCATGTCCCATCAATTCAACACGTTACTAACTGGACTAGTTGCCCAGATTCTTGTGTCGTCTTGTCCGTCATTTTGTCCGACATCCATTTTCCATGGATCATGAATCTTCATGATTATGGAGGCCTTCCATGGATTATGGCTGTGGACTGCTATTATAGTTGCTGTGCATCTCTCTCTGTGTCTCCGTGTATCTCTGTCTCTCTCTCTCTCTCTCTCTCCATCTCTCTCCATCTCTCTCCCTCTCCCTCCCACTCTCCCATCCTCCCCCTCCCCCTCCCACTCCCCCTCCCCCTCTCCAACTGGTCACGGCAGATGGTCGCCCATCCAGGCCATGGTTCTGTTTGAGGCTTCCTTCCATTAATTAAAAGGGAGTTTGGATAAGATATGAATTGGCCTCTGAATCAATTCCTATACTGGAACACACAATCTATCCTATTTATTTTACCAGCGCCGCTTTCGTTTTTGTGTGTGCGCGTGTGTGCATGTGCGCGTGCGTGTGTGTGTGTGTGTGTGTGTGTGTGTGTGTGTGTGTGTGTGTGTGTGTGTGTGTGTGTGTGTGCGTGCGTGTGTGTGACAGAGCGGTTTATTCCCACCTGGTGTCCAAGGTGTGAGCCAGGATATGGAGACAGCTCACCATGGTGGTGGAGTCACTCCCTGAAAAAAGACAAGCCACAAAATGTCAGCCACCAACCGGTGGTGGAAGAAGAGCGAAGTATCCAATACGGCAAATACTCTGTTACAAGTAGTAAAGTAAAAGTAGAAGTATTGGCATCAACACTTAAAAGTACCAAAAGCAAAAAGACTCATGCATGCAAAACGTCCCGTTTCAGAAGATATCAAATTAATACCATTTACCGGTATTCAAATCTTAAAAAAATAGCCAATCTACAAGCTCACAACACGTTTTGATGCACCAAGTTGTGAGCTTGTAGATCGGCTATTTTCAAATAGCCAAAGTTTAAATAAGGCTGAAGTGGTTAACGTAAGTTTTGTAATAATAGCGTAATTCAAATCTAATGTCCTAAACTGGCTATAATCAGCTTACCAAACAGGGAAATCCTGTGTCTGACAAGAGCTGCCAGTTTACAGAAGAGGCTGCGAGAGAGACGGGTGGCAAAGGAAGAAAGAAGGAAGAGATTAGAGTGAGTATCGTCACAGTATTCAGGTGTGGTGGGGGAGGTATAAGAAGTTATGGAGCAAAGCTAGCAAGATGTTGTATAACTTGTTGGTTCTCAAAGTGGGGTCCCCCAGGGGTCCTTATTGGGGAACAGGGGGGTTCCAGGGATTCCCCCCGGCTAAATGTGTTGTTAATACAGCATCATTAGTAAGCAGTTTACGGTACCTGGTGACCATCTCCTTCTCCTTGTTGGAGGCGTAGCCGCTGCTGCTCAGGTTCTTCACGGGCGATGACAGGAAGTACAGCGAGTGGTTCTTGAAGTACTGGTCGATGAGCGGGAGGAGGACCTGAAGGAGGACAGTCACGATGACATACTGTATCGCCGCTGTCGGGCAGAAGCCTCTTATCTCCGTTATTCTAACTTTAACCTCCCTACGTGATCACACGAGCGCCACACAAAAGTATCCGCTCCACGTTTCGAGCTTGTGGATATGTTACTTTTGATATGTTTGACTTTGAATGCTGAAAAGCAACAGTTTTGGACGTACAGTATGAGGTTTCCACCCGACAGAGACGATATAATATGCTGTGAAGACCATCATATTTTACTGCACCCGTCTGTGCATATGAACATGTGCCGCATGTGTTGCAGTGCTGGACGTACAGTACTTACTTTGGCAAAGAATTTGATCTCCCGCTCGTGAGGTGACCTGTCCGTTTTCCCACTGGCAGCCATGGCCTCTGGAATAAGAGTGATTAGTGTTATAATTATCCTACTAAATAATATATCGAAGAAACCTCAGTCAGTTCCACATTTTTCTCCCTCAATGGGTTGAGCCATTGATCTGAACTTGCACACGGCGCCAGACATTAACACTGCATGAAGACAGTGATGAAGCCCGTTTTTCACTTTCCCCAAATGTAAGCTGTTTTATTAGTGTTTTTTTGTTTAACCCATTCTGAACGGGAACCCATTTTGGTGTTGGCATCATGTTATGCTTTAGCTATTGAAAAATAGCAGATCTACAAGCTCATAGCGCGCCACCGAGTGGCGCGCTACGAGCTTGTAGGTCTGCTATTTTTGAAAAATCGAAGAACGACTGTGACATTTTTAGAATCTGATCTCAGGTCAGAATGGGTTAATCAGACCAGTGTGTGTCCAGTGGAAACCTCATATGAATCTGATCTCAGGTCAGAATGGGTTAAACATAAATCGTCTGAGATATGGGCTATGTGATCTGTTGTCCCTACTACTTGCCGTAGCACTTGCGCTAGCCTTGACGACCTCACAGGCGTATGCAAAGGCTAAAGTTATCATTTATTTAGACATATGTTTAAATAAAATGCTATAGCACTCATAGTTTCATTGTACAAAGACGGATGTTAGGTTTTTAGGTTGATTATGATTCTTGATGACCATTTCTATGTATTTGATCTATTACCATTTCGCTCTGGATTAAGCGCCTGCTAAATGCATACATTGTAAATTGTCTCGGTTACGGTCATGGGCTTTCTTTGTCGCCATGGTTACGGTGTACCCGCAGGCTATGGGATGGCCCACGCCCTTACCCAGGTGGGCGATGAACTCCTGGGCAGAGTCCACATACTTCAGCAGCTTCTTGAGGAACTTAAAGGCGAACCTCTTCTCCATGGACGACGAGTCCTGCTCCAAATCCTTCTGACCTCTGCACAGTGGTGGAACAAGTATGTTTTTACTTACAGTAAGTATAAGTATCATCAATACTGCAATGTAAGATATACTCTATTACATGAAGTAGGAGTCCCGTATTCAAAATGTAAAAAAAGTATCTGCATCAAAATGTATTTAAAGGACCACAAGTAAAAGTATTCCCATTTTACAATTTCAAAAAGTATAAAGAAAACCTTTTGAAAATAGCTCAGAATGCAACGCATTGCAACGCCTGAGGGTGAGAAGGGCGGTCAGATCCACATATGGAATGTCGGAACAGGTCAGCTCCATAAATGGAGATCTAAGGGTGGCAGCGGGGGCAGTGTCTTGAGTGTACAGGGTTTGATGAGGTCAGATCAACATACTGTATGGAATGTCAGAACAGGTCAGCTCTGAATCTGTTCTTGAGAGATTAGCGGTACTGCGGTAGGCATGTCTGGTCATTTCAAACAAGATTTCAAATGCGAGACGTAGAAGGCGATATCCCTTGTTTAATATTACCATGATGTTGTATTATCATTAAAATCTGTGTTATTAAAAAAGTGTTCTTGACAATTATTTGAGGTCTCACTTACAACACCCTCCTGGCCCACCAGTGGGCAATGAATCACAGCTTTAAAATCTCAACAGTGTCCTTCAAATGCATCGTCCACGGTGACATTACAGAGATTAAGGCAGCATGGCAGAGAACAGCTTGACACTTTCATTTTTTTTAAACTGTTTGACATGCCAGTTCCCCGTTGGTTTTGGATCGCAGCCAAAAGCCCCGGAAACAAGTTCTGCATGCGGTTGATAATGTCACCCGTCACCTTGAGATGACACCAAAACAACAGCTATAAACACACGTGAGCCGTCTGCGTGACGCCGATGAAATAATCCACCAGGGACATACGTAGACAGCCTGTGTGTGTGTGTGTGTGTGTGTGTGTGTGTGTGTGTGTGTGTGGGCGTGTGTGTGCACGTGCGTGTGTGTGTGTGTGGCGCGACCTTGTGACGGTGTAGCCGTTGATCTGCAGGAAGCGGAGCAGGTCCTGGGCCTTCTCGCGGTCGCGGGCCTTCTCCTTCCCCGTCAGCGTGTCGTAGGGGACCAGCAGTGGATGTGTTCCCCCACCTGGAGGGGCCACAACAAACACAACCACAACCGGTAAGGAAAGTAACTAAGTGCATTTACTTAAGTACTGTACTCAAATTTCGCCGATCTACAAGCTCACAATGTGACGCTGTCGCAATGCATTGTGAGCTTGTAGATCGGATATTTTCAAAAGAGGTGAACATTTGAAAACTTGAAATGGGTCATTATGCACAATGAGTACATTGTGTAGTATCAGAGTACAAGTACATTTTGAATTCCGGGCTTTTACTTGTTAACAGAGTAGATCTACTTTCATTCAAGTAAAACATGTGAGTACTTTTTCCACCACTGACCACAACCACATGCGGTCCAACGGTGAGTAATACTCCTTCAGCCATGGCTGTCTACTAGTGTCTATGCAACAACAGATGGCTAGATGGGGCGTGAAGCCACACTTCATCTGAGGCTGCGCACACACACACACACACACACACACACACACACACACACACACACACACACACACACACACACACACACACACACACACACACACACACACACACACACACACACACACACACACACACACACACACACACACACACACACACACACACACACACACACAGATGCTCTTTTTGTCTCCCTTTCTCAGTCTATTATTATCTTCTTGCTCTGTTCTGTCTGTGCGTGCGTGCGTGCGTGCGTATGTGCGTGAGTGCGTGAGTGCGTGCGTGCGTGCATGCATGCATGCGTGCGTGCGTGAGTGCGTGCGTGTACATGATGTGTGAGATTGCGTTATTGAGTCACCTCGGCATCCAAACTCGTTCTTCTTCTTCTTGGCCCAGATGTTGTGGTAATTTTCCGCCAGCACCTCCATCATGCCCTTGGAGTCCGAGACAAAAAGAAATGCACCCGTCACTGAGGTTCTAAAGAAATGCACCTGTCACTGAGGTTCTAAAGAAATGCACCTGTCACTGAGGTTCTAAAGAAATGCACCTGTCACTGAGGTTCTAAAGAAATGCACCTGTCACTGAGGTTCTAAAGAAATGCACCTGTCACTGAGGTTCTAAAGAAATGCACCTGTCACTGAGGTTCTAAAGAAATGCACCTGTCACTGAGGTTCTAAAGAAATGCACCTGTCACTGAGGTTCTAAAGAAATGCACCTGTCACTGAGGTTCTAAAGAAATGCACCTGTCACTGAGGTTCTAAAGAAATGCACCTGTCACTGAGGTTCTAAAGAAATGCACCTGTCACTGAGGTTCTAAAGAAATGCACCTGTCACTGAGGTTCTAAAGAAATGCACCTGTCACTGAGGTTCTAAAGAAATGCACCTGTCACTGAGGTTCTAAAGAAATGCACCTGTCACTGAGGTTCTAAAGAAATGCACCTGTCACTGAGGTTCTTCCCAAGAACCCAAGCTTCCCAGGGTACTTTTACTTCACTGGAGTATTTCCAATTTTCAGTACTTTTACTTCTACTCCACTACATCTCAGAGGAAAATATATTTTCTTCATTTTTATTAAGTTATTTCTTACCTGGCTGGCTGTCAATGTTTTGTGTTATGGCTGTTCTTCTGGTTTTATAAATGGTAAATGGTGCATTTATATAGTGCGTTTAATCAATGCTCTTTACAATGTGCATTAATTCACACACACACATTCACACACTGAGGGCAGAGGAAACCATGCAAGACACCAACCTGCTCATCGGTAGGTGCAATTAGGGGTTCAGTGTCTTGCTCAAGGACATTTTGACACTAGCTCTGGGGGAGCCTGTGGGTTCTATACCTCCCGAACCACTGCTGTAATTTCCCACATGGGATCAATAACAGGTCTATCTCTATTCTATCCACTCAGGAGAGATCAATAAGGTAAGGCCTAATCTAGCTCTGGTCCATTGCGTTAAGAGTTCTCCTTAATGTTGTGTGACTTTTCGGCCATTGCCTGCATACCCCTGGTAGTAGTAGTAGTAGTAAAAATAAACACTTTCACTACTCACCAAAACAAAGAGTGTTTTAATGTGTTCGTTGTGTTGAAAGCCTATCCTCCATAGTGGGAACACTATGAGCCCAACACCTCCCGTCTAAAATACAGTCTTTGGCCAGAAAAGAAAATATTTCACCAGATAGATTTTTTTAATAATCGTTCAACCTGTAGGCCGCTGTGTGACGGTGTCACGTACCGACAATAACGGATCTCTAAGCTAGCGGCACGCCATCACATGGTGTCGGAGAGCAACACCATGTGATGTTGAATAAGCCAATAAAGCTTAACATGAGCCAGCTGTGGGGTCACTCACTCACCTGCAGTTCTCTGGACAGGACCACATTGCTTGTGTCTATGGGACTCGGATTGAAACCATTTGCCTGCCGGGCATCAAAAACAAGAGGGGAGGGAGTTAAACACGAGAGCAACCTAGAGGTGTGCAAACAGTTGAGCCACTAAATAGCAACCTTCCAAATCAGATTAGATCATTATCTTAAGACAATTAAATCATCTATCTACAGTGGGAAACTTAATGTAGGGAGTAACTACTTTAACCCATTAAGACCTGAGGCCGAATTCTACAACAGTTTTCTGCAAAACATATGTTTCTATTAATTCTATATAATCAGTGGTGCTGAAACTTTTTCAGTCAAGGACCCACAAAATGATACGTATTTGCCCATGGACCCTCATTTGACAATATTTAGTTCTAGGGATACCCAGAAGCAAAGATTATATTTTTTAATAGCTAAAGTAAAACAATTGTTTTATATACTTTGTATATAAAATCTAATATGACACAGATGTTTTCATAGTTCTAAAGGGGTAAGGCAAGTATTCCAATGCAATCAGTGTTCTCCTCGAGTGTCATCCAAGTACTCTCCTGATGCTAATTAGAACATTAGCATCATGTACGTACATACTGTACTACATAATGCTGTATCTTGTTGATTATTTGACCCATTTCTGTCCTGTGTTTTTATTTTCTCTGCTTCTATGCGCTCCCTTCTCATGACAAACTACAAGATGATGGAACGGGTGGGGATGTCAACCACTTCTTTACACCTGTAGACCTGTGATGTAACATTAAAACTGATTCGGATTCTAATAGGAGTAATAGTTCATACTAGGTTAAGTGCGACACAATGTGTTAATCAATGAATCTTCTTGAGCTGTACCTTTGACCACTATAATAAACCATATTATGTCAGATACTGAGTATCTGATCTACGGTTATGTGCCGCTTTACCTGTGAGGAGGACTGTGAGATCTTCCTTAGCTTCTCGCTCTCTCTCTGTTGAGACATGCTCTCTGCATCCTTGGTCCGGTCCATGTTCCAGTTCATGGCCAGCATGGTCTTCAGTGACTCTCTCACTGGATACCTGTAGATTTCCTTCTCCTGCCATGATACGAAGAGCGAACAGATGATGAGAAGCATGGCAGCCTTGTGCTGCGTTCTCACTAAACGCTATGGGCCGCAATGATTTCCATTTCTCGCTCACAAATGTACACCTCATCTGCACTGTCGGCGTCCACCCCTCCTATATTCGCTCTCTACATGCTATCTATTCTACATTCTACTACAGTAACTTACAAACGTATTGGTTATTTGACTGGTTCAACCTACGTCACAAGGCAAGGCAGACGCTCCATATCAGGACCACTTTTTACGTGATATCGCCGTGGGCAGCAACAATGGGCAGCTCTAATTTGGAGGGGCAAGATATTCCAGAGCCTGCTGTAGCATACAGTACCTTACCTTCTCTGTCAGGCCTTTGTAGGTTCTGAGCTGAGGGTGAATCTTGGCCTTCTCGTCCACACAGTCGCCATACTTCCAGCCCAGCAACACCTAAACAACACACACATACTGTATGGGCATTGCCAAAATGGGCCATATACTGTATGCCTATATATGGGCATCTACAAGTATAGGGCTTAAAGGCCTATTCATACACCAGTTGTAGGTGATAAGGTGACCACCGACACAGGGAGATGTGTTGGGGTGAGCGGTGATGTCATGTTGCAGTTTCCGGTGGTCACATTAAGGACTTTAAGCAACGACTGTTTTCAGGACGGCTCCGCTAGGCGGAGGTACGGCAGCTATGCTGGTACGCGATCGCCGTAGCTGTCAAAATCGCTGACGCGCCTATGCAGCATGTGTCAAACATAAACACATTATTTATTTATTTTTAAATAAATAATGTTTAGCAGCTAACTTGCCGATATTGCTTAATTCTTATACATGCACTGGACATGATCAGCAGTGGAAAGAGGAAGGTGCTGGACTGGAGCAATCTGAGATATTTTCTAAAACCGTGGTTAATGGTTAATATGACATATGGTATTAGTGTAATTTCTTCATTCAGAGCATGCCAACACATTACACAGCATAAGAGAGGTGATGGAGCAATCGGTGTAAATGTATGACAGCTAATTTCAATAAACATGGTTATGACATGGCGTTGTAGACACTAAGTGTAGGTTCTGCCGTAGTAGAAAGGGCTGCAAAAGGCAATCCATTTCCGGTTGCCGGAGCGGACTGCCGTAGCCATCGTTGCTTAAAGTCCCTATACACTTAAAACTGGAGTATGAAGATGACTTAAGTTGTAAAAGTTGTAAAATCCCCCTTTTTGCATTACTAAACAATGTCTGAGATGTGAGCCTATCTCACTGTTGTGACCTTAAATAAATAAGAAATAAGTGAAATAGAATCACGTCCACTAATTGAATTGGAGGTGTCCTACTTGTCCTTTCCCCATGGCAGGACAGTCGACAACATGATTTACAATTTCAGAGACTGGAAAATTACTGTACAATATTACTAAAGAGTCAGACTGGGTGGTGGCTGACGTGCTATCCTAACATTGGTTATCAAAGTGGGGCCAGGAGTCCTTTATGGCGCCTTCATTCTTCATGACGCATTGTGTGCATGTATATCAGAGTTTCTTGCGTGTGTGTGCCCCATAGCGATGATTTGATATAGGAAAGACATTTTTATGAAAATTGAGGATGCCACAAGTGATTATCCATGAGGATTAGCCTTGAGGACTTGACGATAACGGATTTGAGGATGAAAAGTGTTGATTGCCAATTGTGATTGGCCGGAATGTGATGATGACAAGAGCGCCACTCACTTCACACGGGTGTGATTTTTATAATAATAATCTGAAAAATCTTCTCAAATCTTCCCTTACGGTGGTCCCTGGCATACAATCTTTACATATTGGGGGGTCGGCAACCGAATACACATCAATGTGGGAGTCCTGGACATGAGCATGTTTAAGAACCGACTGGTATAAGATGCAGCAGCAGGCCTGGCAGTAGAGCAGAGAGGACTAGAGACTCACCCAACATATGGTGGCATTAGGCCACCAGAGGGAGTAGCATGCTGTGACATTTCACACTAACATGTTTCCTAAAATATGTTATATGAGCCTGACTTATTAGCCAGGCTAAGCATACGTCAGTGATTCTCAACCTTTATCATTTTATTAAGGAATTGGTATGAATTAGGCCACAATTAATGCATTTTTGAGGGGCGATACCTATGTCGAGCTTTTGGTGAATGTCCACAAACCTACACAAACATTAAATCCCAGTGACAACGAATGGACAATTTTTAGTGTTCGTGTCAACACAAACACTGCGTGACACAAACATTGAAGACGAAGGTGAGGACGCAAATTCGGATTGGCCGGAATGAGATTATGTATGATGATGATGTACGATGATACTTCACTTCACACGGGTGTGCTTTTTGAGGGGCGTTAGCCCCTCCTATATATACCTATATTATTCAGTTATTCATGAGATTATGTATAATGATGAGAGCGCCCCTCACTTCACAGGGGTGTGCTTTTTATTATTTACCTCTAGGACCCCATCTGCAAAATCATCTGTGTTAATTTAATTCAACAAGATAACTGTAAAAACATTTGGTTACACACCTGTAACTCCACAAGGACTGGTGGGGGTCCCTGGACCCCACATTGACGTCACAAACGTAACATGCACTGATGCGAGACACAACTATACCGATTTGCAAATGTCAGGGGCCCGCATGGGGCACACTGCGTCGAGGCACACGGTCGTATCGGCAGTATGACGTAAATGCGAGGAGCTCTATAGTATGTGGCCCGAACCTCTTGTCTAACAAATAACGCCGTAAATAGCGCTTTATTATCCCCAGTCTGCTGTCACAGCATCTAATTAACACACATTATCACACCTGAGCTCACCTTCTCTGCCGACCACTTGTCGTGACAATGTTCCGCATATTTGTTCGCAAAGTGCTCCAGCTTCTCCGGAAGACAGACACTGCAATACAGACAAGACGTTAATTACTCACCGCGGTGTGATGACTGACACCTGTTTGCTGCATGCATGGATAAAGTGCATGTAAATGCATGGTCGTAAAGTACGGTGCAGCAGCGCGTGTTCAATCACGGTAATGGCACTTATAGGAGGACTTGCGGTGTGTGTTTAAATTGTAGGGACATCATATTTGATATTTCACAACCGTATATAGCCAGTAGTGGAAAGTAACTAGGCACATTTACTTATGTACTATACTTAAGTACAATGTTGAGGTATTTGTACTTTACTACTACTTCAAATACTGTTACTCCATTACATCTCGGATTATTGTGCTTTTACTCCACTACATTTATTTGAAAACTTTAGTTACTAGTTACTTTGTAGATTTTGATAATTATTACAAAACACACATTAACCTCCTCAGCCCTGTATACATTTCAGCCATTTGAAAATAGCCGATCTAGAAACATTTTGTACTTTAAGTACATTTTGATGCCAATACCTTAGTACTTTTACTCAAGTACATTTTGAATTCCAGACTTTTACTTGCAACAGAGTAGTTTTATATTGCAGTATTGATACTTTTACTTAAGTAAAGAAATGTAGTACTTTTTCCACCACTGCGTATAGCTTAGTGCCGAAACAACCCCTCTGAGGGCCCTGGCGCTACAACAAATCAAAAGGCCCCATGCATGCACACTTCGTGGGCGTGCATGTAATTCGCGCGAGCGTAACACAATCAAGAGCGTCCCTTTTTGAGTTTTCACGCCCAGTGAATGAACACGCGTGCGTTCGGCACACCGCCAGCATTATCTGCTCCCATAGAGTTATAATATGCTCCCCAACTGGATCTGCTATTTTCCAGTCTCCTCCCACCGAGTTGTTAAGAAACTGTCGGACGACCAAAAACACTAGCTGGGGTTCCTGTGAATCAGAATCAGAAGCCTTTATTTGCCATACATGTAAACATGTTAGGAATTTGTTTCGGTAGAGCTACCAAGCTACTATTGGATTGGTGTTGTACTACATTGAAACCGCTAACCTATGAATACGGTTTCGATGGAAGCAACAGCTGTACCTATTTTGAAACAGTCTCGCGCACAGTAGCCCTGCAAAGCTACGGGCCCTGGGGCAGTGAGTTCCATTGTTAATCCGGGCCTGGTGCTTACTTTGCCGTGCCGATAGGTTTGGGGTCAAAGTTGCCCTGTGCGTCCACAGAAACGTGTAGCTTACTTGGCCGTGGCGATGGGTTTGGGGTCAAAGTTGCCCTGTGCGTCCACAGAAATGGGCTTCTCCAGCGCGGCGCTGCTGACGGTGGCGTCAGCATAGTCGGGCGGCAGTGCTCCAGCGATGGCGCTGAGGCAGGGCATGGCCATCTTGAACAGCTCCTGGTCGTACTTCTGAAAGTGGTGGAACGTAGTACATTTACTTGAAGTGGTTAATGCCGATAAATAGGATGGGCTGGCCCGAGGCATCGGATCAATGACTGCTGTCCAAATATTGACGTTCTCTGCCCATCCCTTTATGGGAGTTCACTTTCATACAGTACGCTGAGAGTAAAGCATCCCTTCATGGGACTTCATTTCACTTTCATATACAGTACATTTAGAGTGAAGCATCGAAAAAGACCTTTACAGAGACCAAGGAAAACAAACCAGTGGCAATATGCATAGTCTTTGGTCAAGAATAATAATAATAGTAAATGTATTCAGTAACAGGGTCTCCTTGGCTCTTTAGAGTAAATGTATTCAGTAACAGGCTCTTTAGAGTAAATGTATTCATTTTCATTTTCAGAACATACTGTATGTAATCTAATCAGGAGAGAGAACTCAGGATAAACAAGTCAAACTTTAAGCAATGAAACAGTTGGAACTGGAACACTATAAAATATAAAGTTGATCGATAGGTTCTCTCTACTGATTGAATGTAATCATTCCACCTGAAAAAGAAAGGTAATCTGCTTACTAAAGAGCTGTAGTGACCGGAAGACCATTGTTACTGAACAAACACTCCATAGCAATGATTACCATCTTAAACCTTTGAAACCCCTTTGTTGTTTTAACCAGAAAATATCCTGTGGCAAGTTAGCCCCACCTTTAACACAGTTAGCCCCACCTTTAACACAAAACTACTGGCCGCACTACGGACGATCCCAGCGGACGGTCTCAACAACTACTGTGCCGGCTGAAAATGGCACAGTCAGCACGTCGTGATCGGAACGTTTGATTCAGTCTGATCGTTTTGAGACCTTTCCGGCTTTAGCCCCCCCGGACCGGACGGAGCCCTCATGTTCTGACAGAGACGAACGAGCCCTCCTCACCCTCTGGGACAGAGAATCAAACACGCCCCAGAAGATCTTCTTGGTGAGCAGCAGCTCCTCATCGCTGGCCATGCCGTAGCTTCCCCAGCCGGACGGCAGGCAGTAGTACTTCCAGTTCTGCTCGTAGTGGTTGGTCAGCAGCTGCACAGAACACACACAGAGGGAAAAGGTAAGTAGGTGAGTAGGTAAGTGAGTGAGTGAGTGAGTGAGTGTACATTCTAACACTTCACACTTTACTGCCCCCCATGTTACGCTGATGCAAATCCACCTGTAAATGTCCCCCGGCTATTTCTTGAGTCTAGCCACATGACTTCAGAAAGTAGCATATATGTTTTAATAGGAAACCGTATACCAGAATAAGTATAAGTATCACTGTTTAATTTGCCTTTAAAAAAAGTTTTAATCAATGTTTTAGGTTTTCATGACTGATGGGGTAAAGCATAACATCACACCCTGTTACGCTTAAATATAGAGGAAATTGATACATTTTCATAATTCTGAAAATAGGGTTGATAAGAATCTTACTATGTGATATCATTACATGAGGAGTGTCGTGGAAATTTAGAGATAAACATATAATAATAATACTCTTAGCTGTTCTGTGCTGCTTGTTTGCTTGCTTTATGACGTCACTGTCCCATTTAGTGAATGCCTTGAGGCTATATGTTGGGGGGTTGTCTGTGTGAGAGCAAGCTATATAAGCTGTCGTTTCTTGTCATTCTGGGAGCCAGACTGGGTTTTCCATACATGAACAGGTCATGTAAGTCTTGTCTTCTTACTCGAGCAAAATCCTTATACTCTATAACTCTGACATTTTGTGTTGCCTCATTATTCATTGTTTATGAATTGTCTTTTGAGTATGTGTCCCACAGACTGCCTTTACATATTTGAAGGTTTCCCACCGAGATGAGTTGCTGTATGGGCTTGGCGTCTCGGCCTGGTGGGTAAAGTTCTGTCTTTCGGCTGGGCCGACATCGCGCAAGTGAGTATAATTATGGGTCTGTTTGGATGTTCAGAAAATGAGGTATTGCATTTGTTCAGGGTTTTAAAGTATCAGTGAATTGATGGCCTAAATTTAAAGAGGGAAACTGTGAAGTTTTGCCTTTCATGTGTGCATATGAGAGACGCAGAGACAGTGTTTGGTTGGTTGAATGACTTATGGTTAGAGATGGAGGTCTGACGAATGGTACCAGTGTACATTATGAGGAAAAATCAATAAATCATTCATTAAGTTGGCTGCTGTCTAATAGGGGGACGAGGTCCTGCCTAGGATATCCTGTTGTTTTATGAAGAAACGAAAAATTGGCTAGCCAGTGTGCGAATGTAGGCCTACTGTGTTTGAGTGTTTTTGCCTATCTGCCTGTGTGTGTGTATGAGAGGGGCAATGTGAGAGGATGACTGTGGAAATGGGAGATTTAATAGTCTAAAGTTCAGCCTAAAATTAAAATGGAGATATGAGAATGCCTGAGATAGAGGTATACCTAAGAGGTAAAGTAATACATTTTAATCACATAATTCTCGAGACGAGAAAATGGAAATAGTTCAAAAAATAGGGATAAAAATAAGGAAGTGAAACTAAGAAAGTGAATAAAAGTACCTACAACATAAAATGTCCCCCATGTCATGTCCAAAATGTGTCCCCCTGTTACAGTGTAAATGGATATGGAAAAATTGGAATAATGCATAAAGTGACTACTGGGTTGGGCTGTTGGATGCAAGGTCCAACTCCTACTATGTATGTCAGAAGCCGCTGAGGGCTGATTTTACCCCCATGTGCACGAGGGGAACACGAGGGGAAACAAACGTCAGGGAGGCGCCCAGGCGTGGCACAGAGGGTGACAGTCCATTCCATTTCTGACTATCAATCATTTAACTGGCAACCCCCTCAAGGATCCCTGGTGGTCCCGGACCTCACTTTGAGAACCACTGCAATAGATAAATAAATCAACTCTGGGACATACAGTATAGGAAAGCTTTTGTTGATGTGGTCTTCTGCACGGACCGCACACATGCACGCACCACACAGCACACGTGCACGCACCACACAGCACACGTGCATGCACCTCACACACGGACAAATTGCACAAACGCACGCACGGCAGTGTGCAATGCATATTAAACAGGATACATAGTGGATGATGACATGTAGGGAAATGGATTCTCCTGTGCCCAGCATGAATCAATAATTCTCAACCTTTTGAATTATCCTCAGTTTGAAATGCATTAGGCCACAGACCCACGTTTGATGACATTGTTTTCTATTTCTGGGACTTCAATCTACACCGTGAAATCAGTGTTTATGTAACTCCGAGATCTGCAGATGGACTCTCCTTCAAAAATCACAATATAGTAGAATAATACCTGTCAAAACGGAACCTTTTGGGGACATTTCCCCATCTAGGAATGGTTTTTAGAGCTACGATTACAATGCGAGAGAGAGAGAGAGATAGAGAGAGAGAGAGAGAGAGAGAGAGAGAGACACAGGTCGAGAGACGATGAGAGCCTTAACAAGAGAGAAATAAAGGTTGGTTGCAGTGAACAGCAGTAATACAGGGTGGTGGTGATGACAGCCAATAAAAGAATGTGTCGTGACAAACGAATGCACAGCCGTACAGCAGAAAAGGCCCTGGAGGGACTGGACTGCTACAGAGAGGTCAGGCATGCTTAGGCTGGACATTGCTGCGAAGGAGAAGTGATGGGGCGGGGGAAGTGACAGGAAATAACATAAATAAAAATCATGTCAGTTGCAAGCGACTGCACCAAAAGTGGGTTGAACCGACGCCGCCATCCTTATACAGCTGAGGGAAATGTAGGAATATTATTAGTGCCAGCCAGAGTCTGAACCATGAATAAGCCACACAAGATCTTTGGTTCTAGAACTGGTTCCATTCTAGATTCTTGGAACCATGGTGCTTTCATGGAACTGGCAGCCATTTTTTTGGTTCCAGTTCTGAACCAACTTTAGGGTTCTGAACCAATTCATTTTCAGTGGAAACGCTCTGAACTGGTTCAATACTATAGGCGGGGAAAAATAACCGAACTGGTTCAACCCCGGTGGAAAAGGGGCCATTAAAGGGGAATACCACTCATTTTCAACATTTTACTATGTCATTAATATACCTTAGAGCCGTTTCCTAGAACTGGAGATCTGAAACCAATTCAGATCTCCAGGAAACACAGAAACACAGGGACTTTTTTTATTATTTCCACACAACAGCTCTAAGGCATATTAATGACATAGTAAAATGTTGAAAATTAGTAGAATGCCCCCATTAAGTGCTTTGAACAATGGCTTGTGCTACAGGGTGGTGCTAGACTAGAGGAAAGGGCCTTGGGGTCCCCAGAATCAGTTCATGTGGTGCATGAAAACGTGTCAGTCTATCTGTATTCTACTGTACACACACGTATTTACGGCCAAATAAACGAGGCAAAAGAAAAGAGAAGGATGTGGTACCAACCCTGAGAGGCATCTTGCAGTACTCGCTCAGCAAGGGCACGTCGAAGACCAGGCGCCGCAGGAGCTGCTGCAGCATGGAGGGACGAAGGTACCTGCACAACCATGAGAGCAGTAAGTATCAATACTGGGATATGAAAATAAACAAAAAATGATGACATAGTCATAACACCAGCTGCTATGTAACTACTGTTCATGGCGTGAAGACAATGGGTTGTTGCTTAGTGTCGGAGCGTTGTGTAGGAGCGTTGTGTAGTGTGTTGTCTGTTGTGACTAGCATGTTTTAGGACCAGCCCTGGTGGTCGCGACGCGCTGTGGGCTTGTATATCTGCTAATTTAAAGTTTCTGTAATGTTTAAGTTGATTGCACACTGGTACGTTCTTTTCGGTATCACAGGCTATCACTAGCTGTCAGCATGTCACCAACACCTCACTAGACAGCTGCGGAAAAGGGATAAAATCGACCCCGGTCAGAAAAAATAAGTATACAGATGAAATATTGGGCAGCAGTATGCAAACGTGATTGACATAAAGTGAGGTCGATTGTTTTTTAACGCCCTACGAAATTCGTTCCGACATTCAGCAAAAATAAATAAATAAATAAAAAACACACCAGTGTGCAAAAACCTTTAAATGCTGAGAACCAGTGTGTTACTTAGTGACTTGCAGTGGAATTCGACAGAGGGGAAGCAGACCCTATGGCTTCACTGCTGAGCTCCAATGAACACTCTGTTCTTCCTCAAAGATGAGATTCAAGGCTTGTTCGGCATCGGTGCGCACTGCACAGTCACAGCACACACAGCTCAGGGGGCTAATTAGTCATGGGACTTTGTATACAACGTTTGTATGATCAACGGCTCTTGCCAGAGCACTGTTTCTCAACCAGTGGTACAGTATGTGGACCATTAGCACAATTACAGGCCAGGGGGTCCATAGGAAAATAACCCATGTGAGAACGGGAACCCCTTTTTTTTTAACCTTTCATGACAGAAACCCATTTTTGGGTTGGCAACCTTTTTTTGTAATTATTTTAATAAATATAAATATTACACGTATCAGTCGGACTGTTGGAAACTCATGTTTTCTGGAGTTGCCCTTCTGTGGTTCGATTTTGGAGAAATGTCTACAGTGTCCTGGAAGCAGTTTTTGTTGACATTCCTTTTGATTTTAAAACCATGTATCTTGCAGATCTGGAAGGATTTGGATCAGCATCCAAAAAAGCTTTAACAAAAAAGTGGCTTACAAATGTTATACCAACTATAAATGAATGGATTTAATTTATAGTATATTTATTGTGGAGAGAATTACATTCAGTGTTAGAGGTCAAGTTGAAGTCTTCACAGATAACTGGTTTAGATGGATTACTCATGTTTCTACCATAAGACCTGATTTTGTTTAAATTCAGTTAAATCTGTTTAACCTGTAGAAGTAGATGCACCTGTTTGAGGTACTTACTGTATGTATTATGATCATCAATAGAGAAGAGAGGCAGATATCTCCCTTGTGTGTATTGTAGGTATATTGTCTTGTTTTGTTTTGTTTCTGTTGTATGTATTGTCAATTGTCATAGTACAATAGTACCTTAAATAACTAAACATTTTCTTATATATATATTTTTTTTTACAAATATGCATAGTGTGGGGAAGAAGCTCTCAATTAAATATTGATTGTTAAGAGCTTGATATACGTTGTTGTTGCGGAGTGGATTTTTCTAAACTGACTAATGGTCCAGAGCAAAAAGAAAGAAAGAAAGGCTGAGCCTTACTTGCAGACAGCTAGCAGACATTCCTCGATGGCGTCCCTCTGGGCCTTGGTGAGTGAGCGGCCCTTGGACAGACGGTAGATGGTGTGCAGGGTGCAGTCGATGAGCGTGGCGTGGTGCTCGGTGCCAGCGAAGTGGGGGGCACAGCGGGTGAGGAGGGGCAGCATGGCAGAGCCGATGTAGCGGTTCATGGCCAGGGCGGTCTCGGTGGTACACAGACCTTCCTGTCGAGAGAGAAGGTTGTTGTTACACCTTTGACGAATACCAACAAACTCACCCTTTTACCAACTCTCCCCCCGCAAGTTGGTAAGTGAAGACATGTGAAATTTCAGAAAGCGCAGATAGCTGAGCTCACCAAAAACCGTGAGATATCCACGCCAGAGACAAAGAGTTCTTATAATTGTCACCCCATATTTTCACCCCATTCCGTATTTTAACAGGTATCTTTAAAATGTATGAGAATGTGGAGGTGGGCGAGGCTTTCTCATCAAGAGGCATACAGTTTCCCAATTGAATCATGCTACACCATGACACTTTATGGAAATGCTGGTCATGGCCCATGGGGCACAGAAGAACTCATCCACTTTTCCAAAACCAACTGACCAAACTAAGAGGGATGAGGTGAAACTGCAATAGGTGTAGCACAAAACATTTGTATCCAAATGTACTTAAAGTAACAAAAGTAGAAAGTACTCATTAAGCAGAATGTCCCATTTCACAAGTTTTCAAATCTATAAATTGTATTTGCCTTGTACTGAAAATAGGAAACACTCAAGTAAAGTAAAGAATATCTCAAAAAGTACAATACTTGAGTAACTGTACTTTACACTGCTGCTAACAAGCCTAAAGGGATGCCAACAAGTTGAAAGAGGCAAATATAGCCGTCCGTCACTCACTATGAACCCTGCTGTTCCCTGTGTTCACTGCCAGGGCCTAAGCTACAGTGTGTTCCCTGTGTTCACTGCCAGGGCCTAAGCTACAGTGTGTTCCCTGTGTTCACTGCCAGGGCCTAAGCTACAGTGTGTTCCCTGTGTTCACTGCCAGGGCCTAAGCTACAGTGTGTTCCCTGTGTTCACTGCCAGGGCCTAAGCTACAGTGTGTTCCCTGTGTTCACTGCCAGGGCCTAAGCTACAGTGTGTTCCCTGTGTTCACTGCCAGGGCCTAAGCTACAGTGTGTTCCCTGTGTTCACTGCCAGGGCCTAAGCTACAGTGTGTTCCCTGTGTTCACTGCCAGGGCCTAAGCTACAGTGTGTAACCTCATGTTTCTGTCTTGGCTCCCTAGTATCTCCTTTTCTGAGGCCCATCTCAGATTCAGTTCCGCCTGCCTTCAGTGTGTTTGACCTTCTTCTTTTTGTGGTTTGTCTTTGCCCTTTGGATTCTCGCCTGCTCCCTAGGCATCATTTGTCTGTGTCGGAGTGCGTCTCTGGTTTTGACCCGTGCAGACCGGCTCCAAGCCTTCAAGTCTGTCGTGTTACTGAACAACCCTCGTACTTGAACCCGCCACTCCACCCTCCTCCAGGCAGGCGTCTGCTCTTCTCGGGGGCCTTCCCCGTGCGTTTTGCTATACACCACTTAGTATTCCCCGTGTCACGCCGTTAACAGCGGGTGAATCTAAGGCGGCCCTTTGATTTGCAAATGGTATGGATCAAATTAGCGCTTCTTCTCAGCGTGGATCAAAGTTATTCTTTGCCTGACGGCGGCGTGTGTAGCAGCTGGTGGTGGTCGAGAGGCATTAATGAGACATTCTGCATTATGAGTACTTTGTACTTTTGGTGCCTTTAAGTAGATTTTGATGCCTTTGTAGTTTTACTCAAGTACATTTTGAATTCTGGACTTTTACTTGCAACGAAGTATTTCCAAATTACATTAATGATACTTTTCCTTGAGTAAAACATCTGGTGACCTTTTCCACCACCGCCTTACCGTGTCCAGTGAGGTGGAGGCCCTGAGGTCGGGCAGAAAGCCCACCTCCAGCAGGTGGAGCAGGAAGATCTGGTCCTCGATGCCGTACACCCTGTCCAGAAACAGCACCATGGGGGCCTTGTGGTCCGGGCAGAAACTCGCAGACATGTCCGGCTCCGTCACAGACCCGTCTGGGAAGGACGTAGTAAAGAATATATAGTAACACAATTCAAAAAATTATAATGCTAATAAAATAAAAAAGTGTATTATCTCGTACTTTCCTCGTGACATATACTGTATCTTAGGGGAAACGATTTGCACATAATACGTAACATAATATGAAATAAATGTACAGTAAGTTTCTAAAAACAATGTGGGAACAATTCAGAGGTGCCGCGGATGAAAATGTTTCTTACAGAGTTGACCTGAGAACTATATGTTCTTATACTGTGGTTTACAGTATGTGTGCTGTGCTGTGCTGTGCTGTGCTGTGCTGTGCTGTACTGTACTGTACTGTAATGTCTAGTATTGCTGCTATCTTGGCCTGGGGTCTCCCTCGTCTCAACTGGACTTTCCGTTTAAATAAAGAAATTATTGTTAAATTAAAAAAATATATAATAATAACTAAACTGTATTTCACCCACCAGACCACCACTTCCATCATGTTAGGATATAGAAATCCACACAATTGTGCGGCCGTGGAATTCACTAAGTGAATTCAGCATGATGTCAAGTCTGGTGCGATCAGGGGAGTCATGTATATTCATTAGGCAGTAGCATACAGCTCTGCGATGGGGGGGATTTCTGCTGGGATGAATTTCAATATGATGCGCACTAAGGGGGGAAAAAAATCATCTCGCTTTTATTATTTATACATCTTTTAAAACAACATGATGTCTATTTGGTGTGCAGCCAAATGTTTTGGCTTCTGCCTTTCGTAGTGGCTTCCAACCACTACCACTGTTACTACTACCCGAGGCCAAGTCTAAAAATAATGTCTTCTGAATCCGGTTTTCTGAAAAACGTATGTTGCTACATCATGTTGCTCAAACTGTTTCATGCCAAGGACCCTACAATTATATTATGTATTTGGCCGCCGATCACCATCTCAAAAGAGGGACAACCCTCAAAGATCTGAGTTCAAAATGTTCGCAACCCAATTAGACCTGAGGCCGATTCTAACAATGCCTTCTAAATCCTGACCACATTTTTTCAGAAAAACGGCACTAATACAAAATAAAATAAAAATAAATGTTGCAAAACGATATACTGTAGAACAACTACCGCAAAAGGGGTTCCCGTCGTGAAAGGTAAAAGGCTTGTTCTGGATGATGTTTAATACTGCAAAGATAATAGTCTGGTTTGCTGGAGGTGTGATGAGGACCCCGGCACACGTATTCATGTATTGTGGGAGTGCCCTAGGCCCTATATTCTCATGAATAGCACACCATAGCGTCTGTACCCTAGGGCCTAGGGTACAGACGCTATGGTGTGCTATTCATGAGAATATAATGCAAATCACAAACCAGGATATTCCTTATACACCTGTTCAGTTTATTCTGGGTGATCCATTGCCATTAGAACACCTCCCCGCACCTCTAGCTGACTGGATTCATACAGCATTAATGGTGGGCATTGTTAAGGAATGGAAGTCTGAGGTTTTGCCTCCAGCACATGTATGGTTCACTCAGCTTGGTATTGTGGCTGCTTTGGAGAGGTTATCCTTTAAGATGAATAATCAGTTGGATAAATATGATTTGAAGTGGAACGTGTTTTTCAGTCATGTTGCCGGTCCTTTGATGTGATCCATGGTCAGGCAATGCCCTTTTGATTGTTTATTGTATAAGTATACATATGATACGGTTGATGATGCTGTGTGTTTGGTCATGTAAACTAATTTAAACTTTTAATTTGATTTATTCAATTTTGTATTTGTTTATCTTGTATATCCTTGTTTTATATTATGTTTCTGTGTTCATACGTAATGTCCATGAATACGTATTCTGTTGTTGTTGTTGTTGCTTGTGTTTGTATTTTATGTTTTCTGTGTTTGTAAAAAAATCGAAATAAAGTACTGATCATAAAATGTGCGAATCATAATATTGAGATTCACTGCTCTGCTATATGGAACTAAAAGCTTGAAAAACTAAAAGTTGAACTAAAAGCCATTTTAGTTTTCTGCTCACTGCAGCTGCTGTCGGTGTCGTCGGCAGAACACGCTGTGTAACTAAGTACATTTACTTAGGTACTGCACTTAAGTACAATTTTGAGGTATTGTACTTTCCAATTTCCAGTACTTTAACTCCACTACATCTCAGAGGAAAATATTGTACTTTTACTCTACTATTTGAAAATGCTATAGTTACTTTGTAGATTTTGATTATTATTACAAAACATACGTTTTACCACGTACCCTATATACATTTCGGCCATTTGAAAATAGCCGATCTACAAGCTCACAGTGCGTTGCGATGCAACACATTGTGAGCTTGCAGATCTGTTTTTATACATTTGAAAACTTGAAAAGGGACATTCTGCATAATGAGTACTTTCTATTTTTGCTACTTTAAAACCCATTTTGGGCGGGAACCCCTTTTGGTGTTAGCATTATGTTATGCTTTAGCTATTGAAAAATAGCAGATCTACAAGCTCATAGCGCGCCACCGAGTGGCGCGCTACGAGCTTGTAGGTCTGCTATTTTTGAAAAATCGAAGAACGACTGACAGAAACATAGCTTTTTCAGAAAACTGTACATTTTGATGGCAATATGTTTGTACTTTTACTCAACTACATTTTGAATTCCAAAACAGTATCGATACATTTACTGGGAGTACTTTTCCCACCACTGGGCCGGGCCCACCGTGCCGCCACTCGTGCAGAAGGATCAATATAAGCGGAACACATCTGGCTGATCTGGCTTACGCAGAGCTGTGGGAGAGTACAAAGGCTGCGCTGATTAAAAAGGCACGAGCTGTGATACCAAATCAATAATCCCCATGCTTCGCTTTGAAGGTTTGGATCTCTTTTTAGTAGCTGTTGTACTTTCACAGAGAACGGTGACCTTTGTGGGAGTGTGATAAGGCCCGGTCCGTCACCTGGCTTGATGGACCGGTGGAACGTTACCCGTCATGCGTTAGGGACAGTGTACCCCTGGAGGACAATAGGGGAGTGTTATGCCTTTCTAAGGTCAGCTAATTTTACTTTGAGTCCATTGGAGGGTCATAAAAATCAAAGTCAAAGTCATACGATTTGTCACACAGGTTACCACAGTGAAATGTGTTCTCCGCATTTGATCCATCTCTTGGAGCGGTGGAGCCACAGCCAAGGAGCGGCACTGAGCTGCAGCCGTGCCGCGCTCGGGAATCATTTGATTAGTTGATTTGAATTAATAAATACGTCAATCAATGAGACAATGACGGTCATTAACAAGGAATGAACACACTGCAAGTGTGAAGTGTGAACGACAGAGTCAAATCTCCCTCAGAGAGAGAGACTAGTCTATTCGTCGTCTCAACGATGGTGATTGATAGGGAGGGTTCATCTTTAAGCTTTTATCACTTGGGGAAGGTCATTTTCCTCCCAGTCAGTTGGAGGGTCATGGTATTTTATACCAGGGTATATACATTTTCTCCAGGGTTACACTTAAAAAAAAAATCAACCTGTGCCTTAAAACTGTCCAAATAGACCAAAGAGGAATACCTTTGTTGATGAGCGGCATTCTGAAGGGTATGCTGATAATCCCCACCAGATCCTCAGTGGGAACCAGCGAGCGCAGGATGGCACGGATACGCAGGGCCTCTCCTTTCCCTTTGTTGATCAGCTGACGGAGGGGAACAGATGTGAGACAGGAGACATGGAAGGACAGACGGAGGGGAACAGGTGTGAGACAGGAGACATGGAAGGACAGACGGAGGGGAACAGGTGTGAGACAGGAGACATGGAAGGACAGACGGAGGGGAACAGGTGTGAGACAGGAGACATGGAAGGACAGGACATGTGATGATGATGACATTGGGCAAAGTGCTCAAAGTGTTGTACAAGTAAAAGTCCGGAATTCAAAATGCGTTTGAGTAGGCATTTTGCATTGCAAAACCACACTATTCGATATTTACATTGCAAAACGATATGATTCGATACAAAGTCAAACGATACAATATATTGCTGTAATATGCTTATTATCGATAGAGTTGAATCGTTGCAATTAAAATCAATGAATCGAAACAGCTACTGTACACCAAATACGTACATGCATCTCTGGCGCGCAGCGCCCCAGCAGGTCAATGAGGGCAGAGTAGAAGGACATGATGGCGTTGCCCATGTGGACCACCTCTTCCTCGTCGTCGGCATCACCAGTGCTGCAAGATTAAACGATTAACTATTAACATCTCTACTATAGGTGGGTATGTTTTACAAGAATGACACATTGTGCAGCAAATACAGTACATCCACACACTCTCAGTTAACGAGACCTCCTAATGCACACGCAACGGGAGGTCCTGGAAACAAAAACGTTTGAGAACAAGTTTCCCAAACAATGAGTCGGGACTCTGGACCCGTTTGTGTGCCGCAGACACATTTTTATGGGACACGAATAAATATCCCTCGTTTCCTACATTTTCTTTTTCATATATCTACAAGCTGTGAGCTTGTAGATCTCCTATTTTCACTAGTTTAGGTCCCTGTGGGAGGCATCAACTTTTTCTTTTGGGTCTCAAACTAAAACGTTTGGGAACCACTAGGGTTCATTTGGTTGGGTTTAGCTTCTTACCCCTCAAAGCTGACCCCCTGTGCCGAGCTGGGGAGGTCCAGAGTGGGGGTCTCCGAGATCTTGATGGCTTCCTTCATGGCGGCCAGAAGGCCGTTCCCACCCTCGCCCCTCAACGCAGGGCCGAAACACTCGGGACGACGAATCAGCAGCTTCACCACCACACTGGAGTTCTCCTCCACACTCTCACCTGGCGCACGCAGCGCACACACACACACACACACACACACACACACACACACACACACACACACACACACACACACACACACACACACACACACACACACACACACACACACACACACACACAAAAGACAATGACTAAAACTTGCTGTCAAAATCGAACACTGCCTGTTGGGAAGCAACATAATGACTGGCATAAGTGTTACAGAGTAATTTTTTTCTCTCCAATATTCAGTATCCAAGTGAGGAGCAGGACTTCCCCGAGGGGCTCTACTACCCTACGGCTCCCTGAGGGGCTCTACTACCCTACGGCTCCCCGAGGGAGTCAACGCTAGTGTCGCCACTCTCTTACTATACGAGTAAGACGCGCAAACTTAAGTGAAGTTATTTTTAAGTTAAGTTTTTAACTTAGCCATAACCATATAAGGAGTCCCCAAAGCAGCTATACGTCCAAATATGGAGTGTGTTGCATCAATCACAAACAAATCACTCAGCTCCATATATGGGCACAAAGGGGGGACACACAGACACACACACACACACACACACACACACACACACACACACACACACACACACACACACACACACACACACACACACACACACAGACAGACAGACAGACAGACAGACATGATCTGCTAGGTCTCATAGTAAGTGCTCACTGCATTCGCAATCACTGCGTTCGCAACCAGTAAGACGCCTTAATATAGGTAAGGAGCGACCGCAGGGCTGAGACACTCTACCGGAGTAATGTAACTTCATTATGTCTGCTGACATCACCCAACATAAACCGTTGCAGTGAAAGCCTAGAAATCATGACTAGCACAAGCCGTCCATGTTTGAGCCATTTGTCTCTACACCATGACATCATCAATATGACAACATCAACATGACTGCAGAGATCCACAGAAACCACAGAAACCACAGAAACCAAACAAATCTGCCTCACGGTGTCAAGAGTTGATTTGGGCAGTCAAATGTCTGCCATCCAGGCAGACCAAATGGCAGTTAAATGTTGATTTGGTCTGACGTCCAGGTGCATCAATGGCAGTCAAGTGTTGCTTTGGTCTGCCGTCGCACACAACATAAACCGTTGCAGTGCAAACCTAGCGCAGGCCGTCCATGTTTGAGTGATTTGTCTACTGACATCATCAATATGACATCATCAATATGACATCATCGGTTGGTTAGTTAAGCTCAGCATGTCTTACTTGTGTCGTTTGTCTTACATGCTGACTTCCATCCCAATATGGACAGTGAAATTGCGATATTAGGCAGTGATTGCCTTATCCACATTTTTACCTTCCTAAATGTGGAAGATTTGATCAACGTCTCAAGTGTTTGTAAGGATTGGCTCGAAGCTGCACAGACTCCTTGGTTATGGAGGAAGTTGTGCCTCCAGCGCTGGGGCTTCTGTAACGTCGCTGTGGTGGACAGTGAACACATGAGGGACGCGTGGAAGAAGTACTACCTGCGTCGCTCCCACTTGGAGAGCAAGATGGCACAGGGCCGGTCCGGCTGCGACTACACCTGCAAAGGCCTGAGGGGTCACACAGGCAGAGTGGTTGGTTTAGTGTACCTGGAGAAGAACACACCCACCGCTACGGAGCCCTGGAGTTTCTGTAGCACCATCTGCAGTGCCTCAACTGATGGGACAGTGCGAGCGTGGGATGTGAAAACTGGGGTGGAGTTGTGGCACAGTGCCATGCACAATGCTTGTCCTTTGACAAGCATCGTCAGTGACAGAGAGCATGGACTAGTGATTACATCCGACTCCTCAGGGCTTATCAAGAGCTGGCAGGCTCAGACAGGAGTGGGAATGGCGTCATACCACACCTCATCTTCACACTGCACATTACTACCATACACGTTTAAATACCGCTGCTTTCTCTTTGTAGGCACCGCACAAGGATCACTGCACACACTAACGGGTCCCGAGTGGTCCAAAACGTCCAGTCTAGTGGTGTGCGACTCCTTCAATGTCAACGTTCTGCTAGCTTCTCCCGACAAGAAATGGATATTGGCAGGAACCAAAGACGACCGTGGTGCGAGTCCAAAGGTGATTTCTGCTGGCAGTTTGATCAATCCATCTTCGGAGGAAGATCCTCTGAGCCAGGGTCTGCCGGTCCAAGGGTTCCACGCTGCTGTCTTTATGCCCAGCCAGCCTGCTAGACTGGCCGTCGTCCACCAGGTGGATGGCCATGGAGCCGTCACTGTGCTGGACGTCAGCATGAAGGCCTCCAGATACAAGTCAGAGATACAGGTGGTGCAGCATGGGATGTCCGTTGGCCTGCCGGGGAACAGATCTCCACACAACGTCCTGCTGGAGGCCAAGGGCGGCGACACGCTTGTGATGGCGGATCACCAAGACGTCTGGGCCTGTTATTTGGAGTTGGGCATTAACGTGAAATTCCTCTCTGCGAATGTTTCGTCCATATCTGTGGATAGCTTCCGTGTGGTGGCTGCGTGTCGGGACCTTTCTTTAAGAGTGTACACGTGGAAAGACCAGAAGGGAGAAGATGACCTAACCCCTATAGACCGATATCACTTACTCGGAGGTTCCCACACTATGTACAGAGGCTTCAGCCATGTGGCCTGCGACTACTCCAGCATTGTGGCCGTAGCAGAAGGCAACGACGGGAAAGATGTCCTGAAAGCTTACTCTTTCACCTCCTGAAGACCATTGAGGAGGGACTTCCGCACACTCAATTTACTAATACAAGCAGGTGCGTCGGTTTTGAGGCCCAAAAGCACCACACGAATGGAAAACATAATGGCACTACTATTTGCACTATCCACTGACTCTCCCCATGCCTTCGGCCTGGTGGAGACAATAATATTAATTAAAATTAACTAGAAAAGTCGCAAAGTGTGGTTTCCGCACACATAGATTGGTTACGTAACCAACAACAGCCAATTAGCAACTACAAATGTTATACAAAGCTTGGCCAATCACATCGGAAGTTAGGTAGGTTACTCCGGAAGAATAATAAAGTGTGACTATAACGTATAGTCTGGTTGCCCACTAATAAATAAAAAGCAGACTCCCCCGGGAGCTTGTAGATTGGCTATGTTCGGCTTAAAGTAGTCTATCTCTCTATACTCTTTACTCTTTATTCTGGGTGCCTGCCATGCAATGGCAGAAACACAGGTTGAAATCAGAAACACATACTTAATCGTAATCGTAATCGTATATGTTCCGAAACTTTGACCGCTATGGCCGGCCGCACGGTTTACCAAAGCCCCACAATATATACATCGAAACGTGCGGCTCGGCCGGGAATGGTGTGCTTGTGAAAAATGCCCATTCAAAGTCAATGGGGAAACGTGGGTAAAAACAGAAAACGACACGTTACTTTGGAGCCACATTGCTCTGGCATACTGTTACGTAGACACACGATTTAAACCACAAACAGCACACGAGGCCATCGACTTTGTTGTGGTACAGACGGAATTCTAATACGTTGCACGGTTTGCCCGCTATCGCAGTTCAAAGTGTGTGTGGTCTAAGCAAAAATCTCGCATTAGAGTGTCGCACGCCCAGAGAGAGAGCGGGTCAGAGTGAAAAGCCAGTGTGAAGACTGTAGCGAAATTCTCCGAACAAATCGTCCTCACGGCCAAAATATTAACTTTACACGCATGGGTTTCTGTAATTTTGTAGCCACACTCGTCCTCTTTCACCCAATGTCACAACCACAGCCTTGGTGTTGGTGGTAACGTAACGCACAATAAACTTAGACAAAATAACCCATTGAAAATCAATGGGGAGACCTGGCGCACATGTAACCAAATGGACCCTTACAGGGTCTGAGAGGCTAAATGTCATCAAATGGTGGTCCGTGGCTCAAATGCTGCACAGGCACCCAGTAAAATTTCTTGACATTTTGTTTCTAGTACTCTCTTGTCTGTCTGTCTGTCTGTCTGTCTGTCTGTCTGTGGAAAAGAGTGAGAAAAAAACATGGCAATACCATTAACAAACACAGCAAAACGCAGGAAGGAGAGGTAGCGTTCTCCTTCGATGGGATTCCAGCCGATGTCTGGGTAGCCTTTAGCCAGCAACATGGGGCAGCTCTGAAGACCACAGCCCGCCAAATAGGTCACCACCTGCAGGTGTGCAATAATATCACAGTGTTACATACTTCTAGCGTGGCCTTCATTGGTCCTCGACAATTTGAAATTACTTCCAAATTCCAATTGATTTAGATTGGAGTGTCAATTGTCTACTGTAATCCTGGGTGCTACACTCCCTCTGCCAACCTGGGGAGAGCAACGGACTGACCTCATGTTTCTTTCAATGCATGAGGAGTCCAGGCCGCTTCTTTTCACCTGAGGGGGGAGCTTTCCCGGTTGGACGTAGAACGTGATAGGAACATGTTATTCCAACCAGTTACTTTCCCCTCCATCAGGCTGGCCAGGGGGAGGGCAGTTTAGAGACCAGGATTACAGCATGTTTTTTGTGAGGTTACCTACCCTAGGGGACACGGGGAGAACATGCAAACTCCACACAGAAAGGCCTTTTTTCCAACCCCACCTAGGGTATGGGCACTGATGACCCGAACATGACCCCAGCGCCCAGAGCAGGAATCGAGCCCAGGACCTTCTAGCTGTGAGGCGACAGCGCCACCTTGCCCCCTTAATTTATTTAGACTTAACTAGAACATTTGGGATTGGTGAAATTCAAAACATAGAGACTGAAAAAGGGCTAATAAAGGCTGCTTTTTTCATACGGAACGTATCTATTGCCACTTGAATGTAAAACAGACGTTAAAGCAGTATCTTCCTACCTTGTCTAGGTCAGGTTCCTCCAGCGCCAGCGCCAGACCGTTGTTGTCCATCACTGAGGAAGCAGCCACATCCAGCGGGGTGGAACCCCTCATGGCCGGGGAGGCTGCGATACAAAACATGTGAATGCGTAGACGCAACATAGCAGGCTAGTAGTAATCTCTCAAGGACAGATTCAGAGCTGTGCTACCGAATCTGTCGGCATGAGCATTGGGCGTGTGTGTATACACGGTTGTTAGTGGGAATGAAAACACACAACAGGCGCCCCACCGGAAGAGGAGGGCTGAGGGTGGACAAACGGGCCAATATCCTGTTATCCACATTCAATTGGGCAGCGACTCCAGAGGGAAATTCAAAGGATAAAACTAACAGAAGGTCTTATTTTCAGCATGCAACCAAGCATACAATGGCTTGTCTTTTAGATCTTAGTTCTATTCCCTCCCTAACATTTTAGTCAAGTTTATATTTGTTGACGGAACTGTCAATATATTTCGTCTTAGTTTTAGTCAACAATCATAGCTTAGTTTTTATTTACTGTAATTTCCGGACTATAAAGCGCACCTGAATATAAGCCCACACTGCTGTTCCCTAACAGGTAGCTGAGGTGTATACCCACCTAGTCCCACACTGCTGTTCTCCAGCAGGTAGCTGAGGTGTATACCCACCTAGTCCCACACTGCTGTTCTCTAACAGGTAGCTGAGGTGTATACCCACCTAGTCCCACACTGCTGTTCCCTAACAGGTAGCTGAGGTGTATACCCACCTAGTCCCACACTGCTGTTCTCCAGCAGGTAGCTGAGGTGGTCGAACATGGCCTTTTGGTTCTGTCTGCTGATCCGGCAGAAGTAGCAAAGGAAACGGCAGCAGCTGGCCACCATCTTGGGGAAGGCGATTTCCTGCAGAGACACCAGACAGACTGTGAGGTTTAAAGATGGTTTTGTACTTTTTTTCCTGTTTTGTATGTGTGTATTGTGTCTACGGAGTTAACATTACTCTACCCCTGGGTGTGGTTATATTAGTCAAATAGAAATGTGTCTTCCTTGTGTGTTTTTGGTTTCTTCCTGAATGCTGAAAGCCCAATCGAAATACACCCCTTTAGTGACACACTAAAATCATCCCCTTCCTTAACCCCTCCCACCTTATCATACAACAACAGCTGTGGGTATAGAGGCGTATATTTTCTGTTCAGTTTTCAAAATATATTCCCTTCAAAAGCTGTGAGCACAAATATTCTGACGCACGTGGTATCCGTTGTAACACTTTAGTGAAGTAAAGGCAAAAAATACAAGTGGTACAAAATGTCTCAATAAAGTTACATGGTGAGATAACATGAGAGTGGTTACTGTGGTAGAAATAATATGTGCTCTCTCTACTGCAACTTCACAGCTTCTGACAAGCTCAAACAGGAGGACAGGAGGGTAACTTAGACATCAAAGAAAAGGAGCACCAATCACAAGCATTCAATCAAGACTGACCAATCTAAGCAAGGCAGTAAAAAGAGTTCTCTGCTGCACTAATTAAGTGATCACACTGTTGCATAGAATAGGCAATCAACATCAAAGCAATTAAGGTCATCATGACATGACCTCATAAAGTGGCTCTTACATTATCCGCCCCTAATTGGTTACGCAATACTTAAGCAATTATCAAATTCACAAAAAATACTAAGAGCCAGGTAACATAAATCTAATAAGCATGCAATAAACAATTCTATTCTAATACTCATTTGTCTTCGTCTTCACACTGCTTCTTGCAGCAAGCACAGCTTCTGTATCGGCCTCTCCAGCGTGCTGGTTTTCGTTTGCAGCTTCACTTTGCGCACCGTTCCGCTGGAGTCAGGTATGGTTTGGATAATTCTTCCCATTGTCCAGGTGTTTCGTGGGGCTGAATTGTCAACCACGAGCACTACATCTCCAGTCATGAAGTTTCTTTTCAGCTTTGTCCACTTCTGAGGGATCCAAAGTCTTTGTCTCAGCGGCGACAACATGTAGTTGCGTCCGCAATGTCCAATTCTTTCGTGAACATCTTGCAAGATGAGAGTGGCAACTCTGGAGTGCTTTGAGATGATCGCTGGATGCTTTGCCTCCTCTGGCAGAGCGGATCTGTTCAGCCGTCCTCCAACTCTCAACATGCCATCTTGTAAAGTGGGGTCCAGCTTGTACAACGGACTGTTTCCTTTGATTGACAGATTACTGCAGAGAGCCTTCAGCTCTTCAGGAAAGCTTTGACCTTGACTGTATCGGATGATTTCTGCTTCTGCATCTATCAACTGTTCCAAGGTAAGTGTTCTCTTTTCCAAAGTAGATTTGCACTTTTCCATGTGCTGTTCGATAAGCACCTTCTGTTTCTCTGGATCCTTTTCCAACTGAAGTATTGAGCTTTGTAACTCTTTTCTTTCAGAGTCAGGCTTTTCTTCAGCTGTGATAGTATTCACTGTGACGTTCTTGACCTCTGGGTCGTTTTGCAGGTTTTGAGTCACGTTGTCTGGTCTCTGTGGCCATTCACTTTCTGGCTGCAACAGAAACTGTGGCCCGTTCAACCATGTTTCACTTTCCATCAAGCTCTTGGCGTTCATTCCTAAGCCTTTGTAGTCATCAGGAAACACTGCATTCCTTCTCAGTTTGTTCTTCAAGCTAGTAGCTCGCTGTTCTGCCACACAGTGGTTGTTTGGCATTTTAGCTTCTTTGTTCCTCAGCGGAAGTCCAACACAGTAATGTCCATCCACACATTCTGTGGTCTCTTGCACTGACAGCATAAACTTTTTGTCTTCCTGAGACATCTCTTCCTTGTCATCATAATGACGTTCTGGAAAGTCTTTGTAATACTGCTGCACCAATAACTGTTCTACTTCCAACACTGAGATACGGTTGATGTTGTAGTGATCTGTCGTATTTTTGGAATGTTCGTTTTTGTTCTTTGCAGGTCCACACACCATCCAGCCAAGTACAGTCTTAACAGCATAGGGTCCTTCTTCTCGACTATTAATTATGTGCCACGGCTCCATTGCCTTTGAATTGTCGGCTCCTATGAGAAGGCCCACATCTGCGTCAATGTGTGGTAGGCATACTTCATTCAGGTAAGGCCATTTTCGCAGGTGATGTTGACTGGGTATGTTCTCTTTCTGAACCGGGATGCTATCGTGTGTGTAGACTTTAGGTAACTGAAGAAACGTACTCTCCTCCAAACCACACACCTCCAGGTCAGAAATCTTGTAACTGTTAACCAGCTTCGGTCCATCTGGTTTATCTTGGCCCATTGTGCTCAATAGGATCTGAGTCAGATTTCCTTTTAAGTCCAGCTTCTTTCTGAGCTCCTCTGTGCAGAACGTCGCTGTACTGCCAGGGTCCATAAAAGCGTATGTGTTTACAGACCTTCCACTGCTACGGGACTTGACTTTCACTGGCACAATTGATAGCATACAATTGGTCTCTCCGCCCCCGGTGTAGCCAACTATTTCTTGTGGAACAGATCTTTGAGTGCCTGTGATGTCTTCGCTCAAAGTGCTGTCATTACTTGTTGACACATTTGTTTTAATGGCTTCCTTCTCTTGATGAAGAATGTCTGGGTGTCTACCTGAGCACTGTTTGCATTCCATCCTCTTCATGCAAGTTTTACTGAGGTGCCCTTGCGTTAAACATCCAAAACAAAGGCCTCTTGTCTTTACGAATTCAACACGATCTTCGTGTGCTAGCCCTTTAATTTGTCTGCATGATTCCAATGTGTGATTCTCCTGACAGAAAATACATGGGGTCTCGAAGGCGTTGGCTGCTTTAGTTGGATTAGCATGCTTAACTGTTGCATCTGGCTTTTTCTGTTCTACAGACACATTGGTAGCAAAGCTGCTTCTATTTGCTCCACTATTGTCAGGTTTTCCCCTTTCCTGGCTTTTCGCTGCTGTAGATGTGCGACTGTCTTGGAGGTCTCCAAAGAGTGGATCCATTGCTACTTTAGCTTGACGCTCAATGTAGTTTACAAGATCAGCAAATTTTGCTCTGTGTCCTCTTCTTTCCATGACTTGGAATGCTGTGTCACGCCATCTTTCCCTCATTTTGTATGGCAATTTGGATACCAACATCCTCATATTTGTGGGATTATCCATTTCCTCCATAAATGCCACATCTTCCATTGTGTTACGACAGCCAGTCAGGAATATAGCATACGTGTTCAGTGCTTTTCCATCTTCGGATTTTATTTGTGGCCAATTCAGAGCTTTGTCAATGTAAGCACTAGCAATCATCAACTCATCTCCGTAATGTCTCTCAAGCAGTCGTTTTGCTTCCTTGAATCCTCTGTGCGGTGGCATGTGTTCGCAACTACGCACAAGGTCTTGTGGTTCTCCTGCAGTGTACTGTTGCAAGTAATATAACTTGTCCTGGTCATCATCAGTTCTCTGTTCAATTGCTTGTTTGAAAGCTCTGATAAACGATCTATATGTAAGTGGATTACCTTTAAACACTGCAATCTCTTTAACTGGAAGCTGGGCCATGGACTGCTGCTTAACTAGCAGTTCAGTGATTGCATTCTGCTTCTCCATTACATGAAGAATGCCATCATTTCTTCTATCAAGCTGTTGCCTGTCATTGATGTCTGTGTGCCTTGGCCTCACATGTTGTGTCTCTGTAACTTGTGGTAACTTGGTTGTGACCTTGCTTCTAGCTACAGCTGTGTTAGTGATTGGATGGCTTATTGTCTCTTTTTTTATTCGAGCTTTGCTTGACACATGTGAGCGATCATACATTTTATTTTCTTCCTTTGCTTGGGCTCTTCCTGCCACATGTGAGTGGACATAACTGTTCATGCCATCCCTTTCTTCATACTGACTCAGTACTCTCACTTCAGCTCTTTGTTCAGCGATCTCTGTATACAAGTTCAGCTTGTCTAGCTGGGCTTTCAGACGTGCTACGTCCAATTCCAGCTTCTGTTTCTCCTCTAAAGCTGAGGCACGTTCAACCAATGCAGCTAGCTTTGCTTCTTTAGCAGCTCGAACTGATGACCGAGTGGATATGACAGATGTGCGTTCACTCCGTTCAGCAACTGAAACCTTTGAATAAACTTGCGATGCACTATCATCAGGTCTTATATCATCCTCCACTTCCTCATCAAGTGCTGGATGCTCCTGATCTGACTCGCTTACATGCAAAGCATCCATCCATTGCCTAGCTGTGTCTTTAAACTGAGTTATATTCAGCATCTTAGGTTCAAACCAGTTTCTTATATCAGCATCTTTTTCTTCCTCAGGCAGAATATCTCCTATCTGCCTAGTGAGCTCTTCAAACTCAGCAACAAGAGTATTGACATCAAAGTTCACAATGCTTTGCACTGTGTGCAGATTGGCCGTATCACTCATCAGACTTTCAACTTCCTTCGTTTTAGTGGTTATTTGGGCTAATTTTCCTCTTCTAGCTCCAATAAGCCTATGCAGTTTATCCTCCAAAGCTTTCTCAGTTGGTTTACTCATTCTTTTAGATTCCATTTCCATGTCATATTTCTCTTTGTCTTCAGCCATCTTGTCAGAAAAACAGTGCGTAAATTGTATGCAAAAGAATAAAAAGTATTTACTTCTTCTCTTCAGACAACATGCATAACAATTTCTGAACACGCAGAGTCTTCAATAGCCACTTGTTTTACACAGAGAAATGAATAAAGTCACTGGGTAGCTTGGGTCAATTAACCTCAGAGGCTGTAGGATTTAACAGCTGAGAATCTGTTCTTTTCTTCTTTACCTTTGAAGTTGTTTTCCATCCAAATGAGTGTCATTGTTCCACTGAGTTGTGTTGAAGAATTCCTCCCAACGATATCCAAAAATTGGCTGGTAATTATCCTGGAATCCAACAATGTCCATAATGTCCTTAAATCTTCAGGCGATCCAAAGAGCGATTATTTCTACTAAAATATAGAGGCGTATATTTTCTGTTCAGTTTTCAAAATATATTCCCTTCAAAAGCTGTGAGCACAAATATTCTGACGCACGTGGTATCCGTTGTAACACTTTAGTGAAGTAAAGGCAAAAAATACAAGTGGTACAAAATGTCTCAATAAAGTTACATGGTGAGATAACATGAGAGTGGTTACTGTGGTAGAAATAATATGTGCTCTCTCTACTGCAACTTCACAGCTTCTGACAAGCTCAAACAGGAGGACAGGAGGGTAACTTAGACATCAAAGAAAAGGAGCACCAATCACAAGCATTCAATCAAGACTGACCAATCTAAGCAAGGCAGTAAAAAGAGTTCTCTGCTGCACTAATTAAGTGATCACACTGTTGCATAGAATAGGCAATCAACATCAAAGCAATTAAGGTCATCATGACATGACCTCATAAAGTGGCTCTTACAGTGGGTGTGGCTTAAGTTCAGGTGGGTGGTGCTAAGGTGAGAATCAGGTATACTTAATGAACTGGTGGGTGTTCATCAAGTATTAAGTAACACTTTCTGCTCTTTTAAAATGTATTCCTATTCCAATAATTTGATGACCAGCTGTGTTTCCGGTAGGAGACTCAAAGGGTCGAAACGTTAGTCTTTGTAAACTTTAGCACCTAATAAAAGGCTCTAAATGTCTGTGCTGCTCCATTCTCTTCTCCTTATGCAACTCCTTGGTCCTTGTACCTGTGAAGCACCGGATCAGCCGTTTCAGGCTTGAGGCACCCTTTGTTACTCAAAGGGGACCTTTTGACTTGTATGTCTCATGTATGTCTACGTTTATTACCGGTATAACATGTTCGGTACAGCACGCACTGTAGGCCAACAATCTATAAATACATTAGATTTAATTTGAATCGAATACACTGAACCTCTAAATGCTCCCAATGAGCAGATTGGTTCCTTGCATGCAGGCAACCTCCGCCGTCAGTGGTGTGCATTATGCACACTAACTGCAGTCTGTTCAGCCAAAAAATATATCACTTTCTCCTGGCTCGTTGCTATAAATTCTCCATCAAGTCGCCTTTCCTAATGAATGTCTGAAAAGGCCTGATGGCTCCACACAGACAACAGACGAGAAGAGACAGTATTGTAAACGTGGAAGTGAACGTTCTGTTCTGCTCTGCTCTTCTCTGCTCAGAGGAGAGTGTGACCGTCTCTACTTGCCTCGGAGGGGAAACCACCCCTAATACAATTCAATATGAAACAAACATAAATACGAATTACTAATAATTAGATATGCCTACATCACGTCGCAGAAATCGAGTGGCGCACAATATGTCTTTTCACCCAGAAACCAGGAAACACACAGAAACAGCAACCAAGATAGCAAACCAGAAGCATATGAGAGAATTGTACTAGATCATTGCTCATTGCTATTTTTTGTTAAATTCTAAGAAAACGTGGTTTTGGGTGTCCTGTCCCTGGCCTGGCAGCCACTGAAGCTCTGTGGCTGTGGGGGAGAAAAAGGAAATAGTATACCTGTGACTTGTCACCGCCCAGAACATTGACCATGACCTCCATGACAGTCTCGTGCATGCCCAGCACCCTCATCAGGTTGGGGTGTTGGTAGAACACCTTGTTGTTCATGATGTCACTGGGTGGGAACACACACGCACACATGCACGCACGCACGCACGCACGCACGCACACACAAGTACACAAATTCAAATTCTCTATTGGGTCACGGGCTTAAATATTTGGTAGCCACTGCTGTACAACCAACCATTCAAAGCCACAACAACCACCTTACCCCAGGCCGTCGATCATCAGTTTCTCCTCCTCCTTGCCCATGCGCACAGACAGCAGCGAGCGGATCTGCCCCAGCGACGCCAGCAGCTGGATGGTGTCCTGTTGATTTTGACAGCAAATTTTGATTTAGTATAATTATTAGGGGTGTAACGATGTAGTAACATGCATCGAAAAAACAATTTTAATTTCAAGAATCAAAGTATATCGAAATGAAAACAGCAACATTAACTATGTATCGTATCGTTTTGCTATGCAAATAATCGGTATCGAATAGTTTTGCTATGCAAATAATCGATTGTATAAATTAAAAAAAAATGTGCGTGGTATTTAGCTAATTTTAGAACAAAAAAGAAAAAGAGGGGTTTAATTACTTAGTTTAAAATAATGTCAATGTATTTTAAATAGCTACTGTATCGATTTCAAATCATTGAATCGTATCGTATCGCCATAATGACCAATATCGTCCATGTATCGTATCGTCCACCATGTATCGTGATACGTATCGTATCGCTGTCGGGTGCTTAGATGGGTGAACCAGTAGGATCCACTGCCTGTTTTCGACCGTCACCCTAATACTTTTGTCTAGTTTTTATGTAGTCTTAGTTTCAGTCATCATAGCTTGTTTTTCTTATTTAGTTTTAACCTTGGTGAAAAAAGGTAAAACAAACATTTCTCCGCCATTATAGTTTTAAGTTGACAGTTTGTTGATTTAGTGTCCTAATTCAGAAGACATTTAGTAGACTCTGGTCTCAGGTCTACATGGGTTAAATCCAGCCTACCTGAACGGAGGAGGCGCTGATGGTGTAGCTCTTCCGCATGGCGCGCAGCAGCTCTCCAATGCTGTCGTACTGCCTCCGCAGCAGGCTGAACATCTTGCGGACCAGCTCCGGGTCCTGGATGTGGCACTCCTGGGCCCAGCTCACCATGGTCTGTGAGATCAGCTCCTTCAGGTTGGCTGTGTAATCAATCAGTGACAACACAATAACGGCAATGAGGAGAGTTCATAAAAGACATTATGTCGTTGCTGCTGTCGCGGGCAGAAACCTCTTAACTCTTAAAGACATTATATCGTTGCTGCTGTCGCGGGCAGAAACCTCTTAACTCTTAAAGACATTATATCGTTGCTGCTGTCGCGGGCAGAAACCTCTTAACTCTTAAAGACATTATATCGTTGCTGCTGTCGCGGGCAGAAACCTCTTAACTCTTAAAGACATTATATCGTTGCTGCTGTCGCGGGCAGAAACCTCTTAACTCTTAAAGACATTATATCGTTGCTGCTGTCGCGGGCAGAAACCTCTTAACTCTTAATATTTTAACGCGTTTAGACCTGAGGCCCGATCCTACAAATGCCTTCTAAATCAGTAGATATCAAACCTTTTTGTGCCAAGGAATATTTGTGTAAAAAAACAAAAATAAGAAAATCTAAATTATTCAAGATGTTTCATGAATGTTCAAAAATAGCAGATTACAAACCTGACACGAGAAACACAAGATTTCTCGTGTTGCCACACAAGGGTACAAGCGTTAAACCCGAGAAATCGTGGCTTCGGCATAGCCTGTGTTTATTTACAGGAAGACAAAGCAAACAAGTTTGAATATGGAGATAGGTGCAGCGGTGTGAATAGTTCTCAGTAAAAAAATATTATATATATATATATATATATATATATATATATAGCTAGCTGAAATCTAACACGACACAGATGTTTTCCCCGATGCGAGGATGTCTGGAGAAGAAGAAGAAAAGGAAGCAGAATGAAGGGCCAGGAGGCACGCCTGTACAGCATGTACAGTACAGTAACAGAGTGATCACTCATTGCAATGTCACAGATTTGATTACCACTACTGGTGGAGACCACGCATGCATTGTAACATTAGTTAATAATAGCATCACAATCCGCTTAACCACTTTAACAATATTTTATACTTGAAAGATTTTGAAAAAGGGCCTGCTGTCCTGTCCTACTGTCCTGTCTAGAAGAAAAGGAATTGCCCATTTCCCACGGCTGCCGAAGATATCATACAATATTATCCTTACTTTAAAAAAAAAGTGTATCATACCTGCTGGGGATGTTAATAGTTCATTGTTAATCGCCGTTAAGAAATTAGTCGGTTAAACTTAACATTTAATAACTAATCGTAATTAATCGAAAGTTATGTGGTTCTATCATTGGGTGGTTTTCTGTGAATGTAATGCTGTCTGCACGCGCGTGCGTGGCCGAGGAACGCACATACAAAGATGCCATTGCCTGGCCTTGTATCGTCAATGGTCAAATAATAATTATTAGGGACGATATGCATACTCCATTTATGTGTTGAGTGACAAACAAACCCTCCTTGATTCTCTTCATGAATGACTGTGTCTATACTGTGTCTATACTATACCTTGATTCTCCTGATGAATGACTGTGTGTCTATACTATACCTTGATTCTCCTGATGAATGACTCTGTGTCTATACTTTATCTGATTCTCTTCATGAATGGCTCTGTGTCTATACTGTGTCTATACTATACCTTGATTCTCTTGATGAATGGCTCTGTGTCTATACTTTATCTGATTCTCTTCATGAATGGCTCTGTGTCTATACTGTGTCTATACTATACCTTGATTCTCCTGATGAATGACTCTGTGTCTATACTTTATCTGATTCTCTTCATGAATGGCTCTGTGTCTATACTGTGTCTATACTATACCTTGATTCTCTTGATGAATGGCTCTGTGTCTATACTTTATCTGATTCTCTTCATGAATGGCTCTGTGTCTATACTGTGTCTATACTATACCTTGATTCTCTTGATGAATGGCTCTGTGTCTATACTTTATCTGATTCTCTTCATGAATGGCTCTGTGTCTATACTGTGTCTATACTATACCTTGATTCTCCTGATGAATGACTCTGTGTCTATACTTTATCTGATTCTCTTCATGAATGGCTCTGTGTCTTGTGTCTATACTATACCTTGATTCTCTTGATGAATGGCTCTGTGTCTATACTTTCTCTACAGCGACTCGGGTGAAATGTGCTATGAAATGCAGGTGCAGTCTCCCGCTGAAAAATGCCTCTTTAACAGTGTACGAGAAACCTGTGATGAAAGGCATACAACGGTGCTAAGCTGCTGTACATCGTGGTAATAGTAATTACCAGCCAAAGGTTGTCTATTTCATGTTGATGACTCTTGGAAAGGAGCCAGTCGTCTTCCACATCACACAGCTGTATTACCTATAGTCCCAACATTAGTGTTGTTCATTCCTATACCATTATAGCCGTACCGTACGGTAGCAGTAGCATAGCAGCCACCCTCCCGTCACCAGCTCAACGCTGCCATTGAAAAGAGATTTCCCCCCCGCTGGGCCTGGGTTAATAAAGGTCTATCTAGGGATCAAAGAACGTTCTGTTACTAGATGGATTCCAACTAAGCATCCATAATCAAGCATCTACCGAGGTCAAAAATAGCAATCCTCTCCAACTACTGTACAGCGCGCGAACACACACACACCCACACACACGCGCACACACGACAGTCTCTGAGGCGAAACTGACACATTTTGTTTGGACAGCTCATGTGGGTTGCCCGCAAGGCTTAATTAAAGCAGCATCAATTAGCCCCACAGCATGTGCGTGCGTGCGTGTGCGTGCGTGCGTGCGTGCGTGTGTGTGTGTGTGTGCATTTGTTTACAGCAGGGTCACAGGCCACACGAGAGAGAGAAAGCTGTCACATGGAGGACTCAGAGCCATGGTGGACCGAGTCATTTGCATGCCATTGATTTCTCCCTTGCCTTAAAAGCACAGCAATTAAGAGATTGCGTTTCAAAGGCCTGATCTACCGTTTGGCTTTATTGAATCTGTTGGTGTTCCACTGGCACCACACGTCAATCAATCAAGTTGTGTATAGATATGTGTGTGTGTGTGTGTGTGTGTGTGTGTGTGTGTGTGTGTGTGTGTGTGTGTGTGTGTGTGTGTGCACAGAATGTCCAATTTGCCATGCTCTACTGCTGTTTTCCAGGGGCATAATTCCAGCGCACCTGACACGGATGTCAGAAGGTTTATTAAACAATCCTCCCTTCATTCTCTATCAGTAATTCATTCTGTTTCTTTAAATCAGCTGTCTCTCTCCATGTCAAATCCCTTCACTCTCATTCGCTGCCAGCTAACTCACTCACGCCCACATTCAATCAGGCGTTCCTTTAAATCAGTCACTACTACTCTGTCCTCAGTGGGAGTAATGGGATGTCCCCAACTGGAATAGTGGGCACCTGAGAGGTCTGGGCAACTCAATGTAATATATTAAGATGTTAAAAAAAGAAAAAAAGCTTGTACAGTTGATATTTAGCCTAACATTTCAACAATAAGTGTCTAGCCAGTTATTTGGCATGAACAACATTTTCAAGTGTAGATTTAGGTGTGATAATGATGTACTTGTTCAAATCATTAATAGTCTACTCTACACACAAAAGCATACTTTTATTCACAACTTTATCACATCTTGGGAAAAATTGCCAATTTCACATTGAGGTGACAAAATAATGCATGTACAATTGTGGATCTGCTGCTTTTGACGCTTTTGAATTTGAATTACAGTCCAAATTCAAAACGAACAGTTTTGTGTGAGGTTTCCGCCCGACGGAGACGGTATGGTCCAGCGGTTAACACATAAAGTACACGTGACATTACTGAACTCCTGGATGCCAACATGAAGCAGGCCGCTAATCAATCAACCGTCACACCCCTTCTCTGGGGGGGGTGCCAGAGAAGAAGGAGAACACAACAATCCCCTCTATTTTCATCTACCCGCAGCTCCCTGGAGACCAACGTGTGGGTCTTATTATGCTCCTCAACGAGGGTCAAGCGACAAGAGATTGCCTTTCAGCATCAGATTCTGGCAGGCAGCAGCACATTCCATTCCATTTTGTTTGTTTTTTTTGCTCCTCGACACCACTTTTAAGAAGACTGATGACTTTGTCTTGCATGTTGCCAGGTGGTCGATATCTAACGTCTGGGGAGCCGCTATTGAGAAGTTGTTAACCACATCAAGCCTACGTTAGTGTCCCTATTATAACAGGCAAACAACCGGCAATGACAGGCCAACGTTCTGTCAAAATAGCACATCTACATACAAGCGCACGGCACCAGCCTGAGCTTGTAGATCGTCTATTTTCACTAATAGCAAAAGAAAAAAGGTTTACGAGGTTAAATGGGAATACACACAGTGACACAGAGAAGCTGTACTAAGAACAAAACAAATGCATGACAGACATATGAACTGACCAACCACACGCCTCCTTAGACCAGCCACAGATTTGTTACTGTTACAGCCTAGCCAATCAGAGTCTAATGATGACTAGCCACGGATATTGGCTGAGAGCTGAACCACATTTTCTGGAGCATTACATGGAACTTTAAACATGATTAATATGATTCATTAAGGATGATTAGTTCCTCGAGCAATAAAAGAGGCGTCATTATTAAGAGATGTCATTATTGATACTTTGATTGATACTATCGTTTATTGCGATATAGTACAAAGGGATTTTTTATTAAAGATAATATATATTAATATATCACTGTCATAAATGGAGATAATAATAATTTAAAAAAGCCTATCCTAATGTGATCCAGCTGGGTAATTTGAAAAGTTTAATAATGCAGGGCTTGCAATGTTCAAGGTCAAAGGAACAGCGAGAGGTATGCCTGACTGTCATCTATTGTTCAGTCCACTTCTTATTATGACCAACAGATGGATGGCAGGCCTCTGACACGACGATGACCACTTAAAGGCATTTTTGGACTTAAAGCTGGAGGAAATACATGGCATTGATATAGTGGTTGAAAAGGTATTTTTTGATTGCCTGTGTCCCGTGGTGGGAGTTCTGGTCAGGTTTTGGTGAATATGAAGTTCCGATCATTTGGCATGGGTCTGGGGGCCACGCATTAAAAATAAATTCACGAAACTAGCGTCATTTGTATTGTTGACATATTTGTACCATATAGTGCAACTTTCGTTCAACTTTGACCCCTCTGTCACATGGAACTATGGTCTTGTGATGCTGGCGTAGTGATACAGGACACAAACAATGTGACAGAGGGGTCAAAGTTGAACGAAGGTTGCTCCATATAGTAGAATTAGGTCAACAATACGAATAACGCTAGTTTTGTGGATTCATTTATTTTTAATGAGTGGCCGCCAGTGACCCCCACCAAATCACCAGAACTACTTAATATTCACCACAACCAGACCAGAACTCCCACCACGGGACTCAGGCAAGCAATTAATACCTCTGTTTTCTACAGCTTTAAGTCTAATAATCGGAACTAACCCTTTAATCTCGCCCATGTAGGTTAATCGTATAATAAGCGCCATTTGTCTTACCGTCTGATTAAACTTTCAACTCTCTATTACACATCGTTGTACTAAGAACTAAAACAGCCTTTAGATATTTACAGGTCCGTAGTTTTGTTCAGAAAACATTTACCACGTTTCCAAATGTTACCTTATGACTCTGTTATAGACACCCTTCTGACTCCGTCGCCAACCTTGAAGGGTGCGATCTCGTGCATTTATGGTGAGATTTGTTGTTTGCGCTCGGAGTCTTTGGATTCCTTAAAGGCTCGTTGGGAGGGGGATATAGGAGAGGAGATAACTGAGGAGGTTTGGATAACAATTCTACATCGGGTACATGGGTCCTCTATTTGTGTGAGGCATGCTCTTATTCAATGTAAATTACTACACCGTGTCTACTACACCAAGGCCAGGTTGTCTAGAATTTATAATGATGTGTCTCCTGAGTGTGATAGATGTCGGCAAGCTCCCGCAGACCTCATCCATACGTTCTGGCTCTGCCCTTCTCTACACAAATATTGGACCGATATCTTTAATTCCTTATCAACGATAGTCGGGCAAAGAGTGGAGCCCACACCTTAGGGAGCTCTGTTTGGTGTTTACCCCTCTGTACCGTCGCTCTCTAAACCAGAGAGGTATGTTTTGGCCTTTGTAACTCTGTTAGCTACGTAGCTCGTAGGAGACTAATCTTGATCAACTGGAAATCGCCCACTTCCCCTTCTCACACTCATTGGATTAGGGACACCTTGTACTGTGTAAAACTGGAGAAGATTAGACTCTCCTTGAATGGTTCTTCCGATAGGTTTGGGTTATGGAGTCCATTCTTTCAATTCATTCAGAATTTGAATCCGTCTCTGCTTGGGGATGGGTGAGGTCTGCTGGACTTTTGATTTAGAAGTAGCCTATAACCAATAAAAAAACCCGAAAACAGCCGATCTAAAAGCTGGATCGCTATTTTCACTATAATTCATTCACTGTAATCGAGGCAAAAGTTTGAATGAATCTGGATATTGATTTGAAGTCTCTAGCAGTCACTCTGCAACCACACTGAATTGGCAATCTACATACTGATGCTTGTGTTGTGTATGTGCATGCACTCGTGTTTGAGTGTGTGTGTGTGTGTGTGTGTGTGTGTGTGTGTGTGTGTGAGTGTGTGAGTGTGTGTGTGTGTGTGTGTGTGTGTGTGTGTGTGTGTGTGTGTGTGTTCCTAATCGGTTAAAGAGAGAGGGTTATTGACATTGTCAGATCTGCTGACTGAAGACAATCCTCAGTCCAGAGCTCGTCCATTCATCTGCACCTCCTTCACATTAACATAATGAAATTGAAACCAAAAGACTATGGTGTTCGACATCCCCCGTGAGAGGCAGCAATGTGTGCCGCAATACAGCAGCTCTGTGCTGCGGGGGAGGAGGGGGGGCTGACAGAGAGAGAGAGAGAGAGGGGTACAGATGGCAAGGAGAAGTTTGATGTGAATCTAGTGAAAACTTTATATGAAATGGACCGTTGTCTTCGTGACCATTTCAACAACAACACCACATTTTGACTTCACCTCAGGGTTCGACTGACAGTGTTTTAGACAACCATCATAACAACACACGCTGCAGTGGCAACAAGGAATACTCACAGGGTTTAGTCTGCTCCTTTACTGTCGGCTCCTCCTCTGTTTTGTGAGGCTGACCTTTGACCTTGTACACAAGGGCAAGGAGACGACCTTT
>NC_137876.1:12601180-12653680 GCF_963924005.1 Protomyctophum bolini
GTGGTCATCTCACCTGTTCCTGGGGAGGCGAGCGGAACTCCTTGGTCTTCTTGGCGGTGATTGCGGCCGACATGTTGAGCGCCAGCATCAGCTCGTTGTAGCGGAACTTCTGGTTGTACTGCAGCTTGGACACGAAGCTGTCGGAGAAGGACACGATGGCCTCGATGCGATGCTTCAGCTCGCAGTCGCAGAAGTAGTGGAGCAGCTCACACATCTGGGGGTTGGAGAGGATAGCGGTTTGGGATGCTATCAGATGATTTAATCTCCGTTATCAGCCCTTATCAGGACCATGCAATGGAGACAGCATGGACATTTCCTACATATTGACGTTTGTTGTCATCCATTGTCTGACGTCAAACATCTGGCATCCATTGTGAGTACATTATGCCAGTCGCGCTCAACATTGTCAGGCTGCGACCTGCCAAAAAAAATAATTTGTCCCCAGTTCAAATATTATTATTTTGAGGGACCTTGTGTGTTTTCAATTTTTTATTAGAAAATACACATACATACACTACTTCAACCATATACATTTCGGCCATTTGAAAATAGGTGTGTCACGATGTGCCACGATGCGACTTATTCTTAGCTTGTAGATCGGCTACTTTCAAAAGCTTTTGTACACATTTTAAACTTGCGAAATGGGACATTCTGCAATATGAGTACTTTAACTTTTAGTACTTTAAGTACATTTTGATTCCGATACTTTTGTACTTCTACAGGAGTACATTTTGAATACTGGACTTCTAATTGTAACAGAGTACATCCACATTGCAGTATTAATACTTTTACTTCAGTCAAACATTTGAGTTAAACATGTAGTTATGGAGTTAAATCATAGAGCGTTTGCGTCATCACAATGGTTGTGCATCTCTACCTGTCGTTTGACCGGCTCAGGCAGCCTCTTCTCCAGCAGCCCTTTCATTGGCTGCTTGGCGTCTTTAGCCGCCTCCTCCTCTCCGGCCTCCACCGCCTTCTCCTCCGCCCCCGTGAGCCCTTCCTTCTCCGTAGCCTGGTGTTGATTTGCACATTTTCATTTACTTTTAGTCATTATTAGTCTTTTGAGTAAAATTCCATTTAGTTTTTTTTTATCTGAAATGTTTTAGTCGACTAATTGTACAGTTGACTTAGTCAACTAAAACGTATTTGGTCAGGCCGCATGCTCAAAATAGCTGATCTACAAAATGACGAAATCAGCGGATACAAATTATGAAGTAAAAAAATTAATATATAAATCAGCAGTACCGTGACATCGGCAGGCGCCGCAGAGACGTCCTCCCGCGTGGCGGTGGTCTCCCCGAACACGTTGGGCTCGATGAGCATGAGGATCTTGTGCACGTCCTCGCTGCGCAGCACGCCCATGGTGAGCAGCGTGCCCGTGAGCCGCAGGATGGGCACAAACTGGTACTCCACGCTGCCGCCCACGGGGTCGCGGATGTGGGCGCCGCTGCCCTGCACCGCCTCCGTCAGCATGCTGATGGCCTTCTCCTTCAGCACGTCCAGCGGGATCTGAGGGCTGTAGAGGTGCTGCTCCCGCCTGCCGGTTATAGGGATGGGACGATACGTTTTAATTTAACACTTCCGATGCCCAGGACGTCCACACACGTCTTATCAAATACAACCGCAGGGGGCTGAGGACGTGTGGGCACGTCTTACGGTATTATCTTATTTTTTTGTTATGTTTTTTTTTTGTGGCTTTCGCCTTTATTTTATGGAGGGATAGACAGTAGGCTGACAGGAAATGGGGAGAGAGATGGGGGATGCCTTTACATACAGTAAAGGCCGTCGGGATCGGGAGTCGAACCCGCGGCCTGGACAGCTGAGCCACGGCCACCGTCTTACGGTATTTTTAACGATATAAAATGGGTTCAATGAAAGGAGAGATCAAGTTGTTGCAATTAAATGAATACTTTTAATGCATAGCATTTGCATTACTAGAGCGGTGCCCGTGGGGCCTCTACAGGAGCCTACTTGGAACGATGAAAGTTAGAAATGCATGCCCAACCCAGATATTATGTCTGTTTTCCTTTTATGCCCATATATGGAGTTCTTTGCCAGGCATGCCCAAATATGGAGTCTATGCAGATGTCAGAATAATGTCAGAACAGGCCAGGTCCATATATGGACACTGGGCAGGGGCCCTGTGTGTGTGTGTGTGTGTGTGTGTGTGTGTGTGTGTGTGTGTGTGTGTGTGTGTGTGCACGTGTGTGTTACGTAATGGCTGCTAAAAACTGAGCTTCCCATCATGCACCTGTGCACAGTGTGAAGCTCAACAGCGCCACTTTGTCACTTGTTGGTACCCTAAACAGACAGACAGACAGACATAGGGACACACATCGCTGTGCATTGGAGTGGCTGCACCACTAAAAAATAACGCTCATCTTTTACTTTCCCTAATAACAACACCACAATAATCGCAACATGTAGTTTTCACAACCACCCCCCATACATCCATCCATCCATCCATCCATCCATCCATCCATCCATCCATCCATCCATCCATCCATCCATCCATCCCTCCCTACCTGGCGGGGCTGATGAAGCAGGGCGGGGTGAAGTGGAGGCGGGGCATGAGCGACGTGCTGAGCCCCGTCCCCGGCGGCAGATGGCGGCTCTTGGCGGCGTCGGCGAAGAGGCGGATGGAGCGCGTCTCGGCCGTGACGGGCACGATGAACTCGTTGTTCATCATGAGCCGCGCCTCCTTGGCCGTCTCCAGGTGGATGCTGGTGACAATCAGAACCATCTTTATTGTCACATCACAGTTTTACAGGTAAAAGAGTGGGCGAAGGCCGGGACGGTTAGCTCAACCGTCTGGGGCACTTAGGGCTCCATTTTCGTCACCACTAAACCTCTTATCCCTAAACTTCTTTGCTTTTATTTGACTATTTTTGCAAAACATTTTTGAATGGTTAAAATGGCCAGTCTACAAGCTCACAACGTATCAATGTAGATTTTCTAGTTGAACTATTCAAATATACACCAAACCAAAAATCTAAAACGTGTCACCTAAGTGCACAGGGGGACTCTTTCCACAAAGAAAATTACACATAGTACCTGAGATAAAGTACCTGAGTAAATCTCTCTCTCTATATATATATATTTATATATAAGGTGCGTGCCTGATGAGTGCGCCGTAGAATCCCTCGCGCAGCGCGCCCGACAGGTACTGGTTGTCGATGGTGTAGAGCAGCTGCGACTGGTCCAGGTGGCTGCAGAGTGCATGGGCCACGCGCGTGTTGCCCAGCGCACACAGCGCGCAGTACAGCTTCAGCGTGTGGTAATGGAACCGCCGCATGTCCTCCTGCTCCGAGAGCTCCATGATGTCCACGCACCTAAGGGGGTGGTAGGGAGGAGGGGAGCGGAGTGGTGTTGGTTTTTCGCGAAAAGCCAACACCACAAACACGAAAAAAAGAGACGAAAACTTTAGTACCTGTTCTCCTCAGGTATGTGCACGGCCAGCATCTGCAGCGGCTCCACACACTGCAGTAGCCAGCCCTGCCTCTCGCTGACGCGGCCCGCCTCCACCTTGAGGAAGGTGTTGGGCATGCGGCTCCACAGCACGGCGCTGATGCTCTGCACGTCCAGACGCGGCGGACACTGCGGCACCGGGTTCCTGTGCTCGCTCTTGAAGGTGGCCGAGGACAGCGGCATGGTGTTCTGGAGGGAGGACCCACAGAACGGATATCGTAAAGAGGAGAGCGGCATGGTGTTCTGGAGGGAGGACCCACAGAACGGATATCGTAAAGAGGAGAGCGGCATGGTGTTCTGGAGGGAGGACCCACAGAACGGATATCGTAAAGAGGAGAGCGGCATGGTGTTCTGGAGGGAGGACCCACAGAACGGATATCGTAAAGAGGAGAGCGGCATGGTGTTCTGGAGGGAGGACCCACAGAACGGATATCGTAAAGAGGAGAGCGGCATGGTGTTCTGGAGGGAGGACCCACAGAACGGATATCGTAAAGAGGAGAGCGGCATGGTGTTCTGGAGGGAGGACCCACAGAACTAGCGGATTCAAATAAAAATCAAGCGATAATCACCAGTAGGTTACCAAGGTTATCAAGACGATCTTATCGACCTACTGCATGTATACTGGGAGGCTACTGGCTGCTATTAGGATGGGTGCACAGAACGCACATTGTAAAGAGAGCGGCATGGCATTCTGGAGGACCCACAGCACACACGTTGTAAAAGGGTATATTATTATTGTTGTTTCTTGATGCACCTTGCTTTTCCTTCTGCCTTGTTTCTTCTATAATACTACAGTACTTTGTATCCGTCTTATCCTTACTTGTATGTTGTAACCTTAACTGCTGCGCTGCCTCTGGGCGACTGATTTGTCAATCTCATTTTTGATTACGGGTACGGTATATGTTTTGCAAACGGGGGTGAGTATAAACTCGGACCATGTCCCTGCTTTTCATTTATAAATCAGAAACCTGAGATACTGTTTGGTAGCCTACGGTGCCTGATTGATTGATCGCTACCAATTAAGCACAGCCTAAAAAGTTATGAACCGGCACAATTAAACTGGCACTTTTAATTAGTTGATGAACTGAGTCGTTAATTTCATCACCTTTCATCTACGTTTGTGGTTTAATTTTTAATGACCTTATGTATATTGCATGTGTTAAAACGAGGGTTGATGGATGCATTTACAAAAAGATAGTTCATATTAATAGGTAATGCATATCGTGTAATTTGCCAGAGTGACCACACTAATGTAAGATGGAGTGAGAAGAAGTGCCTGCCTCAGCGTTGCAGGCCTGAGACCTCCCCCGAATCTAGCTTAACTGCCTGCAGATAAGGGTGTGGAATGTGACACAAAAGTTAGAATGTGGAGATGATAATAACAGGGTCTCATTGAAATAAAAATGTCATAAAAAAGTCACTGTTTTAAATCATCATTACAGCATCCTTTGTTTCTCCATTGACAGCGATGCAGCGGAGGAGTGTATACCTTTATCTTTGTCAGCTCGAACTGGAAGAGGTTGGGGCTGGTTGGTCGCACAAACACCGCAGGAAACAGCTTGGTGTTCGGTTCCACCTTGGCAGAGAGAGAAGAAGCTGTTAATATCCAGCCTGCACAGTACAGTCAGGAGGCAAACATGAAAGGGGGTTGAGCGGCGGTGACACGAGAACGTGACTTGCAGCCAGGAAGCAGTTTAGCGGAGTGCCGTGACTCAGAATAGTTCCGTGTTTGTAGTGTGTGTATGTGTGTACGCGACGCGAGTGTGTACGTGTGTGCGGCGCGTGTGTTTCAGAGAGTAGTGTCGGCTGCCAGGATGACTCATAGCACAGCAAAGCCTCACCATGCACATCCCTGCATGAAATAACATAAGGAGATTATACCCCGTTTGAAAAGGCTCCCGCGAGATTAACTTCCCCAGGTGTGTGTAGAGCGTACCGTTTGAACGGCTTTGTACTTTTCAAGTTTGACAGGGTGAGATACCACATCTTGCTTTGGTGGCAACGATAGCATACTTAGGCATACTAAGTACAGTACATTTACTGACGTACTGTACTTATTTACAATGTTGTACTTTACCTGAGTATTTCCAATTATACTGCACTACATCTCAGATCCAAATATTGTACTTTTACTCCACTACATTTATTTGACAGCTTTACATTACCCACTTCAGCCCAATTTACATTTCGGCCATTTGAAAATAGCCAATCTACATGTAGATCTGCTATTTTACAAATATGTGTATGCATTTGAAAACTTTAAATGAGACATTCTGCATAAAGAGTACTTTCTACTCGTTTGGACAGCAAAAAATGTTGAATTCCAGTATTGATTGCAGTATTGATAGTACAAAATGCAAGTACTTTTTTCCCATGACTGATATCAGGGATGGGAGGAGGGACACATTGATGGCTACATGCAGAGAGATGGAGATACCACGGGTGGACGGGCGGATTGATGGCTGTCCATAAAGTAACTAGTACAGCTAGTACAGCCACAGAGAAGGCCCTGTCGCCCCAGGTGTTGATCTTTTTGGGGACCTCGAGGAGGCCGGCGTCGCTGGCCCTGAGGGAACGGGATGAGAATACCTGGTAGGAGGTGGAGATGTCCTTGCCGTTGACGGTGAAGGCCAGCAGGCCGGTGGCCAGGTCCATCAGACAGCCCACCTCCAGGTCCACGTTGCTGCGGCTGGACGCCTGGGCCGCCGTGGTTACGTCGCCGCCCCACACCATGTAGCAGTTACTCCTCTTCACACTGTCACACAGAGGAGGATGAGACCACACCATGTAGCAGTTACTCCTCTTCACACTGTCACACAGAGGAGGATGAGACCACACCATGTAGCAGTTACTCCTCTTCACACTGTCACACAGAGGAGGATGAGACCACACCATGTAGCAGTTACTCCTCTTCACACTGTCACACAGAGGAGGATGAGACCACACCATGTAGCAGTTACTCCTCTTCACACTGTCACACAGAGGAGGATGAGACCACACCATGTAGCAGTTACTCCTCTTCACACTGTCACACAGAGGAGGATGAGACCACACCATGTAGCAGTTACTCCTCTTCACACTGTCACACAGAGGAGGATGAGACCACACCATGTAGCAGTTACTCCTCTTCACACTGTCACACAGAGGAGGATGAGACCACACCATGTAGCAGTTACTCCTCTTCACACTGTCACACAGAGGAGGATGAGACCACACCATGTAGCAGTTACTCCTCTTCACACTGTCACACAGAGGAGGATGAGACCACACCATGTAGCAGTTACTCCTCTTCACACTGTCACACAGAGGAGGATGAGACCACACCATGTAGCAGTTACTCCTCTTCACACTGTCACACAGAGGAGGATGAGACCACACCATGTAGCAGTTACTCCTCTTCACACTGTCACAGTGTGTCACACAGAGGAGGATGAGACCACACCATGTAGCAGTTACTCCTCTTCACACTGTCACACAGAGGAGGATGAGACCACACCATGTAGCAGTTACTCCTCTTCACACTGTCACACAGAGGAGGATGAGACCACACCATGTAGCAGTTACTCCTCTTCACACTGTCACACAGAGGAGGATGAGACCACACCATGTAGCAGTTACTCCTCTTCACACTGTCACACAGAGGAGGATGAGACCACACCATGTAGCAGTTACTCCTCTTCACACTGTCACACAGAGGAGGATGAGACCACACCATGTAGCAGTTACTCCTCTTCACACTGTCACACAGAGGAGGATGAGACCACACCATGTAGCAGTTACTCCTCTTCACACTGTCACACAGAGGAGGATGAGACCACACCATGTAGCAGTTACTCCTCTTCACACTGTCACACAGAGGAGGATGAGACCACACCATGTAGCAGTTACTCCTCTTCACACTGTCACACAGAGGAGGATGAGACCACACCATGTAGCAGTTACTCCTCTTCACACTGTCACACAGAGGAGGATGAGACCACACCATGTAGCAGTTACTCCTCTTCACACTGTCACACAGAGGAGGATGAGACCACACCATGTAGCAGTTACTCCTCTTCACACTGTCACACAGAGGAGGATGAGACCACACCATGTAGCAGTTACTCCTCTTCACACTGTCACACAGAGGAGGATGAGACCACCTCGGACCCAAAACTAAATGAAAACTAAGCTACGGTGACTAGAACTAAAGACTATATTAGGTTGACAATTCCGTCAACAAATTGTGTGGTCTCTCTGGTGAGTGTCCTTAAATTGGAGCCAGCCACAAACAGGCCAGAGTGCAGCGCTCCAGGCAGAGACGTGCCCTTGGCCTGGTAGTAGAAGAAAGGAAGGTGCAGTATGTCCATAATTGCGTGTTAAGTGAAAATGACATGATGCCACCTGGACGGAAGCCTGATCAAGCAGGGGCAGCTGTGCTGCGGCGGCAATCAAGAATGTTTGTTCTAAGCTCTAGCACTCTGCACCATCGTGTTGCTGGTTCACCACGGAGAAAGGACCTCATACATCGGGCGTTAACCCATTTTGGTGTTTTAAACATTATGTTATAATTTAGCTATTGAAAAATAGCAGATCTACAAGCTCGTATGAGCCTGTAGATCTGCTATTTTTGAAAATATTTATTTCAGAAAACTGGAGGATTTAGAAGTTTTTTTTTTAAGTGGTGCAACCACTTCTACATCCAGCTTTGTCCGTGTACACACGTGTGTGTGTACCTGTGTACCTGTGTCCATGAGCCTGAGTAGTTACTTATTTATACCAGAAGGGGGCGCCAGAAACAGAGAGAGGGGTAGTGCTGTGTCTCTAATGAGAGAGAGAGAGAGAGAGAGAGAGAGGGGGGGGGGGCGGGGGGAGGGAATTGCACCACTTGGTTCACACAGGTGTGATTTTTTTTTAATGTTGAGGTCAGGGCTAAATGGGTTAAACAACAAACCTCACTATCCCTCTCTATCATTCGCATCAACTGCCAAGATTGAACATATATGACTGATTGATTACTATTTTTCTGTTAAGAGGCAACATAGGACAGGAACTGGGAACCTACCATGCAGGAAATTAAGTCAATGTCATTATTATATTAAAATCCCTGACTGGGAAGAGACTTTGATTTATCGTGCTATAATTTGACATTACGATTGGTGTCAATGAAACCATGCTGCGGCGGGAATAAAACATTTCCCCCGACTCTGTGTGGTGACTTGGATCAGACGTTACAAAATAAAAACTGGACCAAAATGTTATAGGGAGGGACTAACATTTTATGTTTGGTTTGCGCTCGGGTGCTGCCCTGAGATTGGCTCCATGCAACCAAGTGTAAAATCAGGTATTACGATGCCATCAAGGCAAACAATAAAATAAAGTTTTACTCATTTTTAGAAGACATTTGTAAAATTGGCCACCACTTTTCAAACTATCTTTTCAAAAAAAATCTACTCAGTCTGTGTCTCATAGGAGGGCTGTGGGCAGTTCAGAAACCCGTCCACCAGTGACATCATCGTTTTTTATATTTAGATTGTATCATGAACATTATTAGTGAGGACCAATTATATGAAGATGAAAAGTGGTGAAGTGGTCCTTTTAATGGCTTAAATGAGCTACACACAAATCAAATGGTCTTGACTTGAGGAGGAGGAGGGGGAGGAGCAGGTGGGAGTGGCCTGTGGACGGACTCACCTCTCATGGACCCGCCCACGCTCGTCGCCCAGGGTTACCGTCACCGTGCGGTTCTTGCTGAGGTTGAAGTTGTTGCTATAGTAATGGTAGTCAGGTGTAACCCAGCCCACCCACACGCCAGCAGGGTCCTGGCCAGCAAACACCCTGACCGAGTAGTAGTACTGCAAAAAGACCCAACAGGACTGGAGTTAGCCAAAAAACAGCAGTGATATGACATATTTAACACAATGCTATTTATGACAGTAGGGTTGCCACGGTGACAGCAGCTGCAGCACACAAACTGATTACACTGTAGATGTAGATGTTCATAAACGAGAGCTTTCTGCACCTGGCAGATATGAGCGAGTCGTTCTTGTTATAATTACCGTTGTGATGCTGCTGTAATCCACTCGTCTGCTGTCATCACTGTACCTCACAGATCTCAGGGGGTATCTGTCGAGAAATTAATTATGAATGACAAAACAAGAAATGCTACTCGGCACGTAATTCACCACTTTTAACACGATTGTAGGCATGTGTGAACATCTTTTAAAACATTTCAAAACACTTTGTTTTTGTAATGACATTCTTGGATGCAGGTGCCGGTTTCAAGGATGTTTAATATATCCAGGCAAAGGTACAAGGGAATAGGCAAAACTCGTAGTCAAAGGCAAAGTTAGAAAGCAACAAACTGACATAAGCTATAAACGGATGGGGCCGTGTACCAGGCAGGCATTGTTTACCAGCCAGGCAAACAATACTGACTGAAGTTGAGTGGCAGAGGGGGTGATTATATAGGTGTGGACTAATGAGGAGCAGGTGTGTAATGTGTATAGTTAGTAGGTTGGAGATGATGATCTCTGGAATGAGGGCATGGGCGTGGACAGTTCTATTTCGTCCCTGCTGACCGCCAGAGGCGGTGCTTTAAGCATGAATATGTCCTTCGCGCATGCGTCGTCGAGTGTTGTATACAAACAAAGTCAATTTTGACCCCGTGATGACCCGAAGTAGTCTATATCTTCCGGCAGTCTGCAGGGGATCAGTCTCTAATTTTTCTCGCGCGTCGTGGTGAGAAATTTGCACTGGGCTGCGAGGTATTGCTATGCAATACAATATGCAGCTACGGTGCCTGTACCTGGTCGCCGGTAGTTCTGTGACGGCGTGACTGCCTGTCGGAGTAGCGTTTGTTCGCCCTCCAGGAACTGCGACTATGGTTTTCTATCTCCTCGATGAATGGAGTTTATTTCGCGGATTCACGTGGACGCAGGAGCGTCCAATCTCTCTCGCCGGTAAGGAAGGCTAACCCCCCTCGGACAAAAGGTACGTTATCGTTTAAAGTGGTGCTATCCCCGCTAAACAGACGTCCAAATGATATGATATATATTTTTATCATGGCATAACCTCTTGTGAGTATAGGCTGCGTTCGCGCCGCCTCCCTGCTCTGCATAAAAGTTTTGTTCGACTGTGAACGCTAACAGACGTTCAAATTATATGATTATTGTATCATGGCATAACCTCTTGTAAGTATAGGCTGCGTTCGCGCCGCCTCCCTGCTCTGCATACAAAGTTTTGTTCAACTGTGAACGCTAGCGCTTATTATAAGCGACTATAAGACCTGCCGAAGGATAAGAACACTGTCATAATATTACCTTCGTTTGATAAACACGCTACTGTCAAGCTTTGGTTAGCCCCTGCTGATGGCAAGCATTGTCGCTACATACTCTCAGCAGTCGACATATAACTTATGACTTAAGTTAGTTAAGGCTAACCGGCATTTTCTGTTTGACAAGCCCCGCTGGCCAAAGCCATATACCAATATTGGCAGCATTCAAGCTTAACTGCTTTTGCGAATAGCTTGTATTCTTGTTGTTATTATTAGCCCGGTACAGGAGCAGCTACCTGCGTCCTCCCAGGGTATTGATGTTGCTACCAGTATAGTCTGTAGCTAAATTGCTATTGGTGTACATAGCCTGTCTGGTTGTTAACCCAGCTGGCCCCCAGCAGTGGGCCTAGCTGAAGCTGCTACCAGTATGTATTATTATACAGTATTATTTTATATTATTTTATTTTAATGTGAAGCACTTTGAGTTACATTTTATGTATGAAAATGTGCTATATAAATAAAGTTTATTATTATTATTAGGTCTGGAGCTCAAAGCTCCATTAACAGTTTCTTGCATATACAGTGGGTACAACTTGGTTTGTCCACCTGTAGGTCCCATTAACCCAGCTGGTCCCCAGCACAGGGTATCTGGCACTGCTGCCAGCGTAGCTCACAGCAGCTACCAGTAGTTTAAAGTTAAAGCTGTTTATGAACAGGCTATAGCTTGTCTTGTTTTTTAGTAGCCCAGCTGGTCTCCAGCATAGATCTCTAACTGGCGCTGCTACCTGTAGTTGTAGCCCAAGCGCTTATTATACTATCTAAGATAAAAAAAGCTATCTGTGTATAGCTTGCTTTACTGTTTGTTGGCCCAGCTGGTACAGGGCAGGCAGCGTATGCGCTCTGCTCCTCCAGCATACGGCCAGCTTGATGTTACTTACTACTAATGTTTGTTAGCTCAAGCATTTATTAACAGCTATCGGTGTATAGCTTGTTCTGTTCTTAGCTGCAGCTGATACAGGCAGCGTACGCGCTCCCTTCCTTCGGCAGGCGGCCCCTATTGGTGGAGCCATCGGTTGTAGCCTTTTCTCCAAAACTAGCTTGTGTCGGTTTATTTAACCAAACTTCTGGCTGGGGTAGGCAGCGTTAGTGCTCCCTCCTCCCAGCATGAATGCGTAGTAGTGCACACTTGACTAGTGTATTGGAAGTGTCTTTTGTTTCGCTCTGGACTAGCAAACATAAATTACAATAGTCTGGTTGCCCTTTTAGGGCAACCACACTAATAATAATGCACTTGGAGTTTGGATAAATGTCATAGTGCTGGGATAAGCGTTCGCATAGGAAACACTACAGCTGCTACATAGCAGCGTCCAAACCTTGACTGGAGGCTACTTTACTATCATAATTTATAAGTAAGCCTCCGCCGGGGGTACAGGTAGCGTACGAGCTCCCCTCCCCCACCGCGACCATGCAGGTCGCACAGTATCTAACAGCAACGTTTGTGTGCTGTTTCTATGATGCACTTTACATCTGGTTGAATCTCAAAGTGCTACAATGAGCATTTGCATAAAGCGTAAATGCATGCTGCGGCAGGTATAGCAGCATTCAGTTTTTCGATTAAGTCATTAGATGCCGATCTAAGTTAAAGCCTCTGCTGGTACAGGCAGCGTCCGCGCTCCCTTCCTACAGCATACGGCCCCACCCCTAGCAACCAGTAGCGTCCGCGCCCTGGGCTAGTTGGGACTGGTGTGCACCGGCCGGCCCAAAGGAACCGGTGCCACCACAACGGAAAGTTCCCACTTTTGTACCTGGAAAGCCTCTGCTGGTACAGGCAGCGTACGCGCCTCCTCCCCCCAGCATACGGCCAACACCTAGCAACCAGCAGCGTCCGCGCCCTGGGCTAGTTGGGACTTGTGCGCACCGGCCGGTCCAGAGTAACCGGTGCCACCACAATGGAGAGCTCCCACTTTTGTACCTCGTGTGAAGCTCTCCTTCAGCCGTGAGCCGACCTTGGTCCTGCCCCGTGTGCCAGGAGGAAAAGGTCTGACCGCTGGCTACAGCAGATCCGAGAGGGCTCAGCTATCTGCGGAGTGGCCCACATGAGGTCCATGCTCACTTCGGATGACACCTAGGCACCTCGGAGGGTGCCGAAGCGCCTCCCTCTCTGATGCCACAGCTGACTCGAGGTTGATGTGCTCTCCCCGACAGCTTAAGCTATGCACTTCCATGACTATGAGGAAGATGCAGAAGGCAGTGCCTCCCAGGCATCAGAGCCAGCCTCCCACTTCTCAGCTCATGCGCATAGCCGTGGAACGCATACTAAAGCAGGCAGTCGGCTCCTCCAAGCGCCTTCTGCAGACGCGGCTTCGCTGTCTTCGCCGTCCCCCACGCCTGTACCTGAGTCAGCTACAGGCCTGCCGGGCGGACGATCAGGGCCTTCTCCCATCTCTATACCGATGGTGAAATCCTGGCAGCCCTGCCCTGATTGGAAAAAGTGTCCTGAGACAACCCGTTGCGACTTGACACTTTAATAGATTGGAACGCACAAGGCGATAAGGGCTGGCCTGGGTTACATGCCAGCCACCAAGCCTGTCACTGCATCCCTCATGGTGTTCTCCAGCGAGGCCCGGCGGCAGAACGCTAGGTGACCTCGACCCCAGTACAGGAGCACAGGCAACCTGCTCACTGGGGCCTCCTTTTCACACCTAATAGTGGCAACGTTAATACTGGCTCAGCCACCTTTGGTGTATCACTGGAGGCATTGGCGTCATGTCCTCAGAGCGCGGACGGCTGATGTCCATCGTATCTCTAGCCCGTCGCCAAGCCGGGTTTTCACAGTCAAGCTTGACTGATGAGACTAGGCCAACTCTCCGTAGTCTCCCTGAGGAGCCAGGAGCACTAGGTGGTTCAGCTGGGCGAGAAGCGCTGGAGCGAACCATCCAGGTGGGGAAGACCAGGCTGCAGCTTGCAGGCCTATGACAGATCACGCCTCCCAAAGGGCCGAGCTCCAACATTGATGAAATCATCTTGACTGCCCTCGGAGCTCGCGTATCACCGCCGGCCCACACTAGAGGCCAGCGTGTTCCCTGGCGTCCCACGCAGGGACCTGACTGTGACTTTCCGGGCTGTGCAGCGCCTTCTGACGCCAGCCCCCCATATCCGGCGGGTCAAATTGGCCATTTTCAGCAACATGACGAGAGCCCTACTATCAGACCAGGAGTGAGGTGTCCTCCTGCCCAAGGGCGCAACAGAGGCTGTATAGCCTCAGTCACACTAAGGGAAGTCCGATCTACATACTTCCTTGTGACGCAAGACAGACGGGTGTCGACATGTCTTGAATCTGATGGGACCCAACAGGTCTATGAAGTTCGTGCCAGTCTACTGGGCCGAACACGGCAATGTGCTGGAGCGGCAAGTGGTGTGCTCCGCTCTACAGCACTTCCTGCCGTACAGGAGAGGCGAGCACATTCTCATACGTTCGGGCAACACCTCGACCGTGTATCACGTAAGTCATCGGGCAGGGCCACGTTTGCTCGGCTGCTGTAGGTGTCTATGGACCCCCTCCTGACCTGGGCAGCCTCCCCGCCCGATCAGCCTATAGGCAATTTGTCTGAGTGGAGAGCGGGACTACACGGTAGGCTCTCCCTCCCATCGAAAGCTTCCATGAGGGGAGCGGTACCCCATCCAGTGGTGGTGAACACTAATCAGAGGCTACCCCGGCAGAGCGGAGGTGGACCTCCTCACCCTGGACCTCACTAACCTCTCTGGTTCTCCCTAACGGAGACACCCAGCCTACCGGGCCAGGACGCAAGGGTCCGACGGTTTCATAGAACCTGAACGCCACAAATGGCTGTCAGCCTGCTGGACTTCTTAGGCTTCCTGCCACATGGCCAGTATGAACGGAACGACCTACATCGTTCCTGACACACATGGCCCTAAGCAGACCACCGCCCACAGGGCACTATCCTTTTAAATGCGCACTGCCAGAGGCACTGCATATGCCTTGCCACTGCCTCTCTGATACGACCAGCGCCTCAGAGTTATTTAGGAGGGTCACACCATACTGCTGGTTGCCCCCCCCCCCCCAGCCAAGAAGTACTTGGGCTCCTCTGCTGAACAGACCCAGTCGGAGGACGCCATGGCGTCTCCCTGACAGAGGTCTCCCCCAACTGGGAGGCGGTCGGATACGGCATTCAAATGCTCAACGCCCCCAACTGTGCGCTTGGCCACTGGCGGCCCTGAACCGCTGTGTGGAACCAGCCAGGCATGCCACCCTGAATTCAAGGGTGACATCCATGACATCCATCAGGCTACTGTACGATAACCGATGGAACCTATTTCCAACTGAGGCCAGAGCAAAGACCTAGTGCGCTGCCCTGCCTACCTGTCTGGAGTTCCGCAGTCCCTCCTAGACAAGGGCCGATCTCCTACTCTAAAAGCATAAGTAGGGGCAATATCATGTTGATATGCTAGAATCAATATTGCTGTAACGAAGCGTGTCCGTGAGCGGCACGTCCTGTCTGTTAGTGACTTGCGTCCGAAGCAAAGCTCAGACGGCCTGAGTGTCTCTGTGGCCGAACAGTGTTCCTCCTGAGGGTGCTGTCACATACACACCTCAACCAGCCTATACGGCTAGCATAGTTTTACCCTCCACCAGGAGAGTGGATGGACGAGCGGGAACTATTGCGCCCAGTGTGGGCCCTGAGAGCCGCTTGTTAGACCTGCCGAATGCTTTCGGCGGTCAGAATGGCTGTTCCGTTGTGACGATGGCCCTTTCAAAGGTAGCGCTCTCTCCAGACAGCGCCCGCCCCACACTATTGTGGATGCCATCAACCACGTTTATGGGGCGAGTGATCGTACCTTACCATTCGGCGTGAGGTGCCACTCTTAACGGGAGCGTCCCCACATCATGGGCTGCCCCGAGGGAAGTACCCCTGGAATATATCTGTGCCGCTGCCTCATGGGCATCACAGCGAGTTGTTTATGTTCCTCTGGGTGAGTGTTGCCACTCCCCATCCACTGGACGTGGTCCTCTTACGAGAGTCCTCCAAGCCTACTCCTTATGGTTTGTGATCAGGATCCCTCGTGACTTGGCTGGCATAAGTCATTCATGCTTAAAGCACCGCCTCTGGCGGTCAGCAGGGACGAAATAGAACGATAGTTACGTATGTAACTACGGTTCTATGAGTCCCGAATGACCGCCAGAGGCACTCTGTCACTCAGAATCCTCGTTTTCGCGCGAGAAAATTCTGTAGAGACTGATCCCCTGCAGACTGCCGGAAGATATAGACTACTTCGGGTCATCACGGGGTCAAAATTGACTTTGTTTGTATACAACACTCGACGACGCATGCGCGAAGGACATATTCATGCTTAAAGCACCGCCTCTGGCGGTCATTCGGGACTCATAGAACCGTAGTTACATACGTAACTATCGTTTTAAGCAGATCAAACTTGTAGATTATCTATTGTGTTTTGTAATAATAATAATAATAATAATAATAATAAACAAAGTACCTAGTAACTAAAGTATTGAAAAATCATAGTGGAGTAAAAAGCGCAATATTAGAAGTAAAATGATTTTGGAAATACTCCAGTAAAGTAAAAAAGCACTTACAATGTACTAAATATACTTAAATGGTAAATGGTGCAATTATATAGCACCTTTATCCAAGGCGCTTTACATGTGCAAGTGCATTACATTCACCCATTCACACACACATTCATACACCGATTGCGGCGGAAGCCATACAAGGTACCAACCAGCACATCGGGAGCAATTTGGGGTTCAGTGTCTTGCCCAAGGACACTTCGACATGTAGAAAGGAGGAGCCGGGATTCGAACCGCCGACCCTCGGATCATTGGACGACCTGCTCTACCTCCTGAGCCACAGTCGCCCCTTCGTGCGAGCGGCCGAGCGGCCCACCAACCTGTGTTTGACTTTGAGAGCCTCATCGTCATGGACTCCGTTCATGTCGACGACGGGGCAGCTCTTGTAGACAGAGTGGAACTCCACAGGCATGCTGAGTCGACAGAACACCATGTCGGCGTTGCTGTTCTGGGTGCCAAACGTCTTGTGGCTGACCTTTAGACACGGAGGACTGTCCACGGTGCCGTCGATCCTGGTCACCTGGGGAAGGTTCAGTGACAAATGACAATACGTTTGGATTTTTTAGTCCAGGATTTTTGTAAAACCATTTTTCACCCGGTGCCAATGGGCTGTGTATGCACACACGCCATTTTGGAAAGAACTTCCCTACTTCCTTCATAGGTGTTACTGATGACACTAATGAAGGCTCTGTTCCATTATGGTCAAACAGAATCAGGGTTCTGCTATTGTGCATGTTGGCTCATTGGAAACAAAGTGTCCTTGAGTGGGTTCTAAATGGCCCAGTATGGGTTTGTAACTCTGAGAGCGTTTGGTTGCATTTGACTAGATTGCTGGTACCGAATACGACCCCAGTCGTAACACTACAATGACCATAATGCTTTGGTGCACTGCCCCTCCTTGTGGAGAGGGGGGAGTGCTGCGTGGAGATGTGACTTGAAGTCCAGGAAGGAAGTGAGACCACATTTCCATGACACATTTTCGTCATGAAGATGGCGTCATGACTAAAATATCTAAGAGTGTTTCTTCTTGTCCTAAACATCCGTAAAATAAGATCTGGTTGCAAAAGGGGTTCTTCCGTGTAGCATACCGCTATGTGGCCGTGGTCCTTGGGCACGTTGACGAACGTGGGGAGGCGCTTGCTGAACCACATGGTCACCTCTCGGTTCATGTTGACGGCGAAGGGCTCGAAGCCCTCCTGCAGGCCGCACATGGTGTAGTACTTGAACGTGCTGGCGTCTTTCCCCAGGTTCATGCGACCCACCTGGGACAGGCCCAGACTGCACACCGGAATGAACCCTGAAGGACCAACACACAGGGGTGGAAAAAGCATGTACATGTTTTACTTAAGTAAAAGTGCACATACAGCAAAAGTATTGGCATCAATACTCATTATGCAGAATGTCCCATTTCATGTTTACAAATGTATAAGAATCTTTTGAAAATAGCAGATCTACAAGCTTGTAGATCGTCTATTTTCAAATGGCCAAAATGTGTATAGGGCTGAAGGGGTTACTCTATGTTTTGTAATAATAATCAAAATCTACAAAGTAACAGTACTACAGTACAGTAGTAACTAAAGTTCTCCAATAAATGTAGTGGAGTAAAAGTACAATATTTGCCTCTGAGATGTAGTGCCGATGTAGTACAATCAGTGCCGGGATTCCTTCAAAATAGAAGCTCTGGGGTGCCGGAAAGACATGGCCGCTTTTACTCGGATGCAGTGTCCATATTTATATTAAATACGTGTATTCTGCAATGAGTCTATATTTTGTAATGTGATATTGAGGTCTACATTGCAGGCTTGTTTTACAACTGTGTAGGATTGTGTATGCACCCATGTGTGATTGACTGTGTGGGAGTGATGAGTGGCTGATTGAATGAGAGAGTGCAGTTTGTTGGAGGAGGTTGATTCTTTGGATTGATTGAATACTTTATTAAATAAGATTGTTAACAGTACAGGTAGTACAGTCCCCCAGGAGGCTTGTTTCTTTGAGTATTTTTTTTCTATTCTCATGTATTTTCTATACTGTACTGTACTGCATCTATTCATTTTTCACTTATTTTGTTTTAAACATCCTAATGCCTTGTTGTTGAAATGTGCTTGTATGCGCATGCATAAAGTGAGTGGCAAATCGAGTGGCAAAGTTATAGTGGCAAAGTGAGTTTAAGAGGCTGTTGCAGTAATCGAGTCTGGTTGTGAGGAAAGTGTGCATGATTATCTCTGCAGCAGCGAAGGACAGTGTGGGACGAAGGCGGGCATGAGTATGACGAAGGCGGGTGATGTGGAGGTGGAACAAGGCCAAGGTCAAGGTGATAAGGACAGGGTCAAGGATGACACCACGGTTCCAGACTTGGGTGGAAGGGGTGACAATGGAGCCGTCGATAACTTAATCAGCACTACAGTATGTGTTTCACTGTGGCGGAAAAAGGTTATCAAATGTTTTTTTCTTAAGTATAAGTATCAATACTGCATTGTTGATATACTCTAGTTGCAAAAGTCCGGAATTCAAAATGTATTTGAGTAAAAGTACAAATGTACTGGTAACAAAATGTACTTATATAGTACTTAAAAAATAACAGATCTACAAGCTCACAATGTGTTGTGTTGTGAATCTTGTGATGCATAGTGAGCTTGTAGATCTGCTATTTACAAATGTCCGAAATGTACAGTATATAGGGCTGAAGTGGTTAATGTATGTATTGTGTGGAGTCTGTCAGGTCTCACCTCAGGGGGAGGGGCGAGTTACCATGACAACCAGGCACGCCCATGGCCGGGTCATAGACTCAGTGTATTATCCCAGAGCAATTCTAAATCAGCTGCGCCTCATTCCGGCCGCCGCCCTGGTTAGCAATTAAGGACAGCCGCAGCCTGTCAGCCGCGCCCTTTATAAACAGCCTGCGCACCTAGCAGTATCAGATCCCTGCTACACACAGACGCTCGCGCAGCATATGCCGTCCACTCGGCGTTGGATGGTAAGTCCACACTCCTCTCACTTATGGACTCTCACGTATGGACTATGTTTATTGTTTGATTGTTTGTATCACCACTCAATTGCTCTCTTATATTCTCACATCACCAGGCTTGTAGGAGTGGGGCTGGAAGCACACGCAGGAGCGTGTGCCCCCCATAGACAAGTATACACGGAGAGCCGCATGCATACTGGAGACCCACCTGGCTCGTATCGGGGACGAGTGCGGAAGACGGGACCCCCGTATGGAAACGGCAGCCCCACAGCTCCATAAGGTCGCAGTAAGACAAACCGTTCACTATCTATCACCCGTGTTATTAAGAAGAGGCACTCATAGTGGCAAATGAGCAGCTAAGGATAATAACGAAGATTGTGAATGAAGGAAGTCACCCTGTCGATGCTAAATGAAGACTGTGAATGAAGAGTGTCACCGTGGTGTTGTACACTGAAGATTGTTGAATGAAGATAACCCCGTAGAGACTAATGGAAGCTAGCAGGCTCTAGATAAAGTGTCACGTACACCCTGTGAAAGAAGACAGGCCCGTGTTATGTTTATTTCACCCTTGAAGAGACTTTAAGTTGGCTTGCGCCGCCAGGCCCGGTGAAAGAAGACCGTTAGAAACTAGAGCGCTTACTTTGTGTTAACCCCCTGACTGCCGTTGTCGTACCGACACGGCCACCCAGTAGATAGAGAGAAATAAGAATATAAATGCTTGTGTATCTTCCTGTTGGCCGAGCCTAAGGGGCCCTCCGTACCATCCCCGCCCGGTACCATACCAAGTACTTTTACTCTAATTACTCACCACCCCGTATCCGAGTACTTCTACTCTAAAGTACTCTTCTGTGCCTTGTGGATAGAGAAAGATACGCACCCCCTTACCTACCTCCGGGGGAGCCTCCTGGCCTCCTCTGGAACCTGGAAAAGAAGAAGAGAAAGAGTTATACAAAGGTCCAGTTGGTAGACTGCCTAGACCGGGTGTCTCAGGCCCCAACTTTGTACTTACCTTGTGCTCTGACCGTATGCTAACATCCCCTCTCATCCTCTGCAGTGACGACTCCCGCCTCGGAGCCGGGACCTCATGCAAAGAATATTACTGTCTGAGTTCTGTTTGTGAAAACTGACTTTGTTTGAACCTGTTGGAGAAATAAAGCAAGGGGCGCCATCGTGTGTCTAACCCCTGAAACTGCACGCTGAGTTGTATTTCCCACCCGACCTCCCACATATGGTGGAGAATGTGGGTATTCATCTGATCTCAACCACCGCCTAAACATGGCCAGCCCCGAATTGGCCGCCCTTCTCCGAAGTCAGACTGAACTACAGAACGCTGTGCGTGAAGTTGTCCGCAGGCTAGACCGACACGGTGATGTCCCTAGGACCCCCAACGCCGTCCTCTCCAAGCAGACCCCCGAGGATGACATCGAGGCGTACCTCGAACTCTTCGAACGCACCGCCGACCGCGAGCAGTGGCCCGCCGCCGACTGGGCCGGCATACTGGCGCCCTACCTCTCGGGAGAGGCTCAACGCGCATGTCGGGACCTTCCCGCCAGAGACGCTCGAGACTACGAGACGCTGAAGGCCGCCATCTTGTCCACCCTCGGCTACAGCCTGCCCGCCCGGGCCCAGCGGTACCACATGTGGGCCTATCAGCAGGCCCAGCCCCCTCGCGCTCAGGTCGCCGACCTCTACCGCCTGACGCAGAGCTGGCTGACCACGGGCGGAGAGACCCCGTGGATTGAGAGATTAGTCATAGACCGGTGTGTCCGTGCCCTGCCATCCGACGCCAAGAAATATGTTGCCCGAGTCAGCCCCACATCCGTGGACGCCCTGATCGCCCTCCTGGAGAACCACCACGTCTGCTCGGATATGCTCCGCCAGACCAAGAGCGACGCCGTCCCCAAGACAGACGACCGCCGAGACCGACGCCGACCAGCCCCGCCGACCCCGCCGGCCCCGGTCCGGCCCCGTGCCTCCGGCCCCCCCGACCGCAGCCCGCGGATCCGCAGGTGCTACGTCTGTAATCGGGAGGACCACCTGTCCTGGGCCTGCCCAGAGCGGCCCCCCGGCCCCGATGTCTCCATGCCCTCCGCGGACAGCATGAGAGGGCCCCGCCCCTGCCTCCACACCGGAAGTGAGAGCCGACGACAGACCACCCTCCCCGCCCGGGTTGATGGGACCGACACCCATGCCTTGCTGGACTCAGGCAGCGTGGTGACGCTGGTCCGGGGTGACCTCGCCTCCGCCACCAATGGACCCACCATCCCGGTCACGTGTGTCCACGGAGATGTCCGGCGGTACCCCGTCGCCCACGTGACCGTACAGACCCCCCGTGGCTCCGCGTTGGTCGCCGCCGGAGTGGTCCCCGAACTCCCCGTCCCCCTCTTGATCGGAACGGACTGTCCGCTGTTCGAGAAATACTGGAACCCGGGACGACGAGGGCCCCCCAGGACGCGGCGCCGCCGACGCCGCCGAAGTAGCGTACCCCTCGTCGCCTGCCCCGCCCTCCGCGAAGACGGGACCTCGTCCACCAGCAGCGGCCGAGGAAGTCCCCAGCCAGAACCCGGGCCGGAAGAAGCGGAGGCCTCCGACGCAGACGACACGCCGGCCCTCGGTGAAGACCCCTTCCTAGAGTTCCCCAGAATAGACGCGCCGCCCCCCCGGCGGCAAGGATCGTTCGCCACCGCTCAGTGGGCCGACCCCAACCTGGCTGGCGCCAGGCGGAACGTCGTGGCCGTCGACGGGAAGCTGAACCCGGGGGTGAGTGAGAAACCTTTCCCACACTTCTTCGTCCAACACGACTTGCTGTACCGCGCTTGCAAGGACCCCGCTGGGGAGGTCGTCGAACAATTACTCGTCCCCAAACCGTATGTGTCCCGAGTAATGTATCTCGCCCACTCCCACCAGTTAGGGGCCCACCTGGCCGTACAAAAGACTTACGACCGGGTCGCCGCCCGCTTCTATTGGCCAGGCGTTAAGAAGGCCATTGAGGAGTTTTGCCGCTCCTGTGCCGAGTGTCAGCTAACCGCCCCCCGCGGCGTGCCCCATAGCCCCCTAATTCCAATGCCAATTATCGATGTACCGTTCTCCCGTATCGCCATGGATATTGTCGGACCCCTCCCTAAGTCCGCCCGGGGCCACCGGTACATCCTAGTCATCATGGATTATGCGACGCGCTATCCGGAGGCCATCCCCCTCCGCACCGCCAACGCCCGGGCCATCGCCCACGAGCTGCTGATGCTATTCAGCCACGTCGGCATAGCGGACGAAATCCTGACCGACCAGGGCACGTGCTTCATGTCCAGAGTCCTAGCATCCCTGTATAAATGGCTGAAGGTCAAGCGTATACGGACCTCCGCCTACCACCCTGAGACGGATGGTTTGGTCGAACGGTTCAACCAAACGCTAAAGAAAATGTTAAAACGCGTCACGGAAGAGGACGCCAAAGACTGGGACCGCCTCATCCCGTTTGTACTCTTCGCCATTCGCGAAGTACCCCAAGCGTCAACCGGGTTTTCGCCCTTTGAGCTCCTGTACGGGAGGAAACCGCGTGGCCTCCTCGACCTGGCTAAAGAAGCCTGGGAGAGCCAGCCGTCCCCCCTCCGCAGCGTCATCGAACACGTCGACGCGCTCCAGGAGCGCGCCAAACGCATCTGGCCCATCGTAAGAGAGCACATGGCCGCAGCCCAGACGGCCCAGGCGCGCACCTACAATAAGGGTGCCAAGATCCGAGAGTTCGCCCCCGGCGATAAAGTGCTGGTGTTGGTCCCCACCAGCGAATGTAAGTTCCTGGCCCGATGGAAGGGCCCATATGAAGTCGTAGAGAGGAAAGGAGACGTGAACTACCGGGTGAGTCAGCCAGGTAGAAGACGCGGACACCAGATCTACCACGTGAACATACTGAAACGGTGGCATACGCCGGAGGAAGTGCCCCTACCCGCTTTAGTAACCTTTGTCTCCCCGCAGGCCCCGGCCGTGGCCCTTGGTGAGGATCTGACGCCCCAGCAGACACAGGACTTGCGGGAGCTACTCGATCGGAACCGCGACGTATTCTCAGAGTTACCGGGCCACACCTCCGTGCTAAAGCATGACATCGACACCCCTAACGGCCAGGTAGTGAGACTACGGCCGTACCGGATCCCGGAGGCACGAAGGAAGGCAATCAGAGAAGAGGTCCAGAAGATGCTCGAGCTGGGGGTCATCGAGGAGTCCCACAGTGCCTGGTCGAGCCCGATCGTGATTGTCCCCAAACCCGACGGCACACTCCGCTTCTGCAATGATTTCCGGAAGTTAAATGAGATCTCCGTGTTCGACGCGTATCCCATGGCCCGCGTCGATGAGCTGATTGACCGGCTGGGGCCCGCCCGGTTCATCAGTACCCTCGACCTGACTAAAGGGTACTGGCAGGTTCCCCTCACGGAGAGAGCCAAGCAGAAGACGGCCTTCATCACTCCCGATGGACTCTTCCAGTACCGAGTGATGCCCTTCGGAGTACACGGGGCCCCCGCCACGTTCCAACGGCTGATGGACCGGATACTGCGACCCCACCAGGCCTTCGCGGCGGCCTACCTGGACGATGTAATCATCCACAGCGCCACCTGGGGACAGCACCTGGAGCGGGTCGACACAGTCCTAGCCACCCTACGGGCGGCCGGCCTGACCGCCAACGCAAAGAAGTGCCGCATTGGTTGGACCGAGACGGACTACCTCGGCTACACCATCGGCCGAGGGTGCATCCGACCACAGACGAGGAAGGTGGAGAAGATCCAGACCTGGCCACGCCCGGTGACCAAGAAGCAGGTCAAGTCCTTCCTCGGCCTGATCGCCTATTACCAGAAGTTCGTCCAGAACTTCGCCACGATCGCGGCCCCCCTCCACGACTTGACCAAGAAGAACCTTCCCCACCACGTCCAGTGGACGGACGAGGCGGACGAAGCCTTCCGCACGTTGAAGACCGCCCTGTGCAGCGAGCCGGTGCTCGTGGCGCCGGACTTCACAAGGCCCTTCATCCTCGCCACGGATGCGTCCAACACCGGGGTCGGCGCTGTCCTGTCCCAGCCGCTAGACGGAGATGAGCATCCCGTACTGTACATCAGCAGGAAGCTGCTGAAGCACGAGCGTAACTACTCCACTGTCGAGAAGGAGTGCCTGGCCGTGAAATGGGCCATCCATCACCTCCGGTACTACTTATGGGGCAGACAGTTCACCCTCGTGACCGACCACGCGCCACTCAAGTGGATGGCGGCGAACAAAGACCGCAACGACCGTGTCACCCGCTGGTTCGTCGAGCTCCAGAGCTACAAGTTCGAGATAGAGCACCGGCCCGGGACCAAGATGAAACACGCGGACGCGCTCTCAAGACTGTACGAAGACGAGGGAAGTAGTCAAGCTCCTTGCGGTAGCAAGAAACTTAGGGGGGGAGTGTGTGGAGTCTGTCAGGTCTCACCTCAGGGGGAGGGGCGAGTTACCATGACAACCAGGCACGCCCATGGCCGGGTCATAGACTCAGTGTATTATCCCAGAGCAATTCTAAATCAGCTGCGCCTCATTCCGGCCGCCGCCCTGGTTAGCAATTAAGGACAGCCGCAGCCTGTCAGCCGCGCCCTTTATAAACAGCCTGCGCACCTAGCAGTATCAGATCCCTGCTACACACAGACGCTCGCGCAGCATATGCCGTCCACTCGGCGTTGGATGGTAAGTCCACACTCCTCTCACTTATGGACTCTCACGTATGGACTATGTTTATTGTTTGATTGTTTGTATCACCACTCAATTGCTCTCTTATATTCTCACATCACCAGGCTTGTAGGAGTGGGGCTGGAAGCACACGCAGGAGCGTGTGCCCCCCATAGACAAGTATACACGGAGAGCCGCATGCATACTGGAGACCCACCTGGCTCGTATCGGGGACGAGTGCGGAAGACGGGACCCCCGTATGGAAACGGCAGCCCCACAGCTCCATAAGGTCGCAGTAAGACAAACCGTTCACTATCTATCACCCGTGTTATTAAGAAGAGGCACTCATAGTGGCAAATGAGCAGCTAAGGATAATAACGAAGATTGTGAATGAAGGAAGTCACCCTGTCGATGCTAAATGAAGACTGTGAATGAAGAGTGTCACCGTGGTGTTGTACACTGAAGATTGTTGAATGAAGATAACCCCGTAGAGACTAATGGAAGCTAGCAGGCTCTAGATAAAGTGTCACGTACACCCTGTGAAAGAAGACAGGCCCGTGTTATGTTTATTTCACCCTTGAAGAGACTTTAAGTTGGCTTGCGCCGCCAGGCCCGGTGAAAGAAGACCGTTAGAAACTAGAGCGCTTACTTTGTGTTAACCCCCTGACTGCCGTTGTCGTACCGACACGGCCACCCAGTAGATAGAGAGAAATAAGAATATAAATGCTTGTGTATCTTCCTGTTGGCCGAGCCTAAGGGGCCCTCCGTACCATCCCCGCCCGGTACCATACCAAGTACTTTTACTCTAATTACTCACCACCCCGTATCCGAGTACTTCTACTCTAAAGTACTCTTCTGTGCCTTGTGGATAGAGAAAGATACGCACCCCCTTACCTACCTCCGGGGGAGCCTCCTGGCCTCCTCTGGAACCTGGAAAAGAAGAAGAGAAAGAGTTATACAAAGGTCCAGTTGGTAGACTGCCTAGACCGGGTGTCTCAGGCCCCAACTTTGTACTTACCTTGTGCTCTGACCGTATGCTAACATCCCCTCTCATCCTCTGCAGTGACGACTCCCGCCTCGGAGCCGGGACCTCATGCAAAGAATATTACTGTCTGAGTTCTGTTTGTGAAAACTGACTTTGTTTGAACCTGTTGGAGAAATAAAGCAAGGGGCGCCATCGTGTGTCTAACCCCTGAAACTGCACGCTGAGTTGTATTTCCCACCCGACCTCCCACAATTGTAATAATAATCAAAATCTACAAAGTATAACTACAGTAACTAAAGCTGTCAAATAATTGTAGTGCAGTAAAAGTACTATATATTTGCCTCTGAGATGTAGTGGAGTAGAAGTAAAAGTACCGGAAATTTGAAATATTCCAGTAAAGTAAAAAACAAAAGAAAAACTTAAAATTGTACTCAAGTACAGGCCTTGAGTGGATGTACTTAGTTTTACACCACTGGTGTTCAAGTTTCAATGGAACTGTCCAGTGTGTGTGGCCCTTCGCTCACATTATATTACTGGAGTCGGTACAGTGTGTCCAAGGCTGCTGTAGGACAACACACACAACAGGGTGTGTGTGTGTGTGTGGGTGGGGGGGCACAAGCAATCCAGCTTTTACTAAAAGCCAATTTACGAGTGTCACGTTAAATAATGGTGATTCTGTAACTCTGAGGAGCCGTTTATTTCTTCGCCTGTACGGCCATTAATGCCTCAGCATGATGATTGTCTCCGTCTCTGGATAGAAATGAAGGTCTGTGACGGGAACACGAACACACACACACACACACACACACACACACACACACACACACACACACACACACACACTGACACCATCATCTCTGCTCTCCCACTCTGTGACGGGAACACGAACACACACACACACTGACACCATCATCTCTGCTCTCCCACTCTGTGACGGGAACACGAACACACACACACTGACACCATCATCTCTGCTCTCCCACTCTGTGACGGGAACACGAACACACACACACTGACACCATCATCTCTGCTCTCCCACTCTGTGACGGGAACACGAACACACACACACTGACACCATCATCTCTGCTCTGCCACTCTGTGACGGGAACACCAACACACACACTGACACCATCATCTCTGCTCTGCCACTCTGTGACGGGAACACCAACACACACACTGACACCATCATCTTTGCTCTCCCGCTCTCTAAGGCTGCTGTCAGTCTACCATACTGTACCCACTGTACGACCCTCAGGGGGTCTTTTTTTTTACTAATTTAAAAGTATCAATGCTGCAATATAGAACTACTCTGTTACAAGTAAAAGTCTGACTGCAAGTTTTCTCACAGTTGGTTGATTCTTCATATCCATATGAGTGAAACCGGGATAATTTGTTTATTTTTGGAAAACAGTTCTTATTTGACGCAATATAAAAAAAAAGTATATTTAAAAAAAAAAAAAAAGAAAAAAAAACTCTGGTTTAACTCAAAACAATCTGAGTTAAATGAAAACTCAGGCGTTCCCTCACCGTCCTCGGTCTCAAAGTCGGCGAAGCAGAGTTCGGAGCCCTTGCTGGTGATGAGGATCTCTCCGTTCAGAGTGAAGATCATGGACTTGTCCTCCATGTTGATCATACAGCCCACCACGTCGCCCGTGTGCCAGCACCGCCCGAAGAAACGGCTGCCCATGTTCAGTCGATGGCCCTACGCACGCACGCACGGACGCACGCACGGACACACGCACGCACGCACGCACGCACGCACGCACGCACGGACGCACGCACGCACAGACACACGCACACACAGTCTTGTATGAACAATTGAACATAAAATACAGTAAAATGTATATAGTACAGTTACTACAGTAGCTGATTTATGGTCTCTAGCAGGGGTGACAGACCAAATTGTGTTGTATGGAGCGCCTCCATGGAGCCTTATTTTAGATAATTATGTCCTACGAGACTGCTGTGGTTTAAATGAGCTAATTAATCATAATTACTCATGATTGCACATGAAATTAAATAGATTAATAGCGATATAAACATGTAAAGTTTCTTCCAGTGGGATACTGTACACATTCCACCACATAAAGTCATATGACAAATAGTAGTGACTCTTACCCTGTATCCGTCAAAGACAAACGCCAGCTGGTCCGTGCCCAGTTCCACGTCAGGCTTGCAGCCGGGCCGGGCCCAGCCCACCTTCATGTCTCCCCCCGTCACAGCCTCAAATTCAAAGTACCATTTCCCCGTCGTCACCGCGTAGGTCCTCTCCACCCGGAAGAACCGGATCTTATCGATGCTCAGACGCTCCGCCACGTGACCTAGTGGAGGAGAGGGGTCGACCGCCACGTCAGAGATGAGAATGGAACCAGCAGCTCAGAGAGCGCCTTTTCACTTCCACAAAGATGTAGACTGTAGAGATTGTGTTTCATGTCAACCAGGATGTATAGCAAACAAATAGACAGTTGTGGAATAAGTGCACTCATATTTTTATCTCATGGAGAAGTATAAATGAGTGAATGAATCATCAGAATATATTAGCAAAGTAAAAGTGCTCCTTATGAATGGCCCATTAAAAAAAGAAAAAGAAAAAAAAGTGTTTGTATTTTTTTATTGGCAAACTTTTCAAAAAGCTCCTTGAGTAAACATACTTAGTTAAGAAAATAAAGGTTATCGTTTCTGATTTCCAAAGCTTTGCCGCTCATTATTTTCCACCTCGTACATTTGTTGGCCGGACTTACCGCCTTCCTGGTCAGAGTGCTCAATGTTGTATGAACTTACCGCCTTCATGGTCAGAGTGCTCAATGTTGTATGAACTTACCGCCTTCCTGGTCAGAGGGTTCAATGTTGTATGAACTTACCGCCTTCCTGGTCAGAGTGCTCAATGTTGTATGAACTTACCGCCTTCCTGGTCAGAGGGTTCAATGTTGTATGAACTTACCGCCTTCCTGGTCAGAGGGTTCAATGTTGTATGAACTTACCGCCTTCCTGGTCAGAGGGTTCAATGTTGTATCCGTAGCCAATCAGAGTGCGGATAGCCTCGCGGAGGCTGTCCCTGTTTGACTTTTTGGTTCGCTCATCCAGCAGCGCGTAGGGAACGAGGCGAGGATTCCGCTTGCTCTTCACATCCTGTCAGTGATGGAAAAAGTATTCACATGTTTTACTTAAGTAAACATATCAATACTGCAATGTAGAAATACTCTCTATTACAAGTAAAAGAAAATGTACTTAAAAGTACCAAAAGACTCGACCTGCGACACGCTGTCAGGACTACCAGCGTAGGTGCCTGGACCGCTATAGGCCGGCCCGGGCCTAAAAGGAAAATTCTAACATTTATTATTTAACAGAATTTCATAAAAAATCACACCTGTGTGAACTTAGTGGTGCAACTCCCCTCTCCCCCTGTCTCTCTCTCTCTCTCTCTGTAATTAGCAGGCAACAGTGCAACACTCTCTCTCCGTTTCTGGCACAACAGCGCCACTGTTGCCCCTACTGGTACACTAAACATAGTCACATAGTTTAGGACATTGCTGTTCCTTGGAGTGGTTGCACCACTCAAAAATAGATCTCTCTCTGTCTGTCATGCACTAGGGGATGCATGGCAAAAACAGGGAGTCCACACATGAGTATAAAGATTTTAAATTATATTTATTATTTTAAAGTAATTAAAGAATTTGGCATGTGAGGATATCAGTTATCAGTAATGTCGGCAGTGTATGGATGTTTGGAGAGTGCTGTGTGCGTGTTGTATTAAATGGTGCAAAACATAACTTAGACAAAAGGTTGGTTAATTAGGCCCTTGGGCCAGATGGCAACACAAGCTGATCTTGCTTGCAGGGAGGACAAAGAGAGACTGAGCTGCAGCCAGGAGAGCTCCCTATATACTGCCCTAAACTCCACCCACCTCAGGTGAGCACAATTGGGCTGATGGCCTGCTCCACTCTGCCATCACAGAGGCTGCTGGCTAGCCTACAGTGAGGCAGAGGGGGCAGGGCCGTCACAGTCTCTCTCTCTCTCTCTCTCTCTCTCTCTCTCTCTCTCTCTCTCTGCACACATACAAAACGTATCCACTCCTCCTTCCTCAGAAGGTATCCTGTCATCTTTCTGAATGAATGCAGGTCTGATTCAGACATGCGGCTCCAGGGATGATAACACTGCTCATCATAATGGAGCTGTCACTTCCAATAACGGAACACATTGAATCATCCTTTGCATTGAAGCGATTGTACAAATGTCAAAAAAAAAAGAAAAGGCGAAATGCGAACTGGGTTGGGTTCTGTTCTGTGCAGTACATTTCGTGTGGGATGGGGGGGGGGGGGGGGGCAACAGTAGCAAAAGGAGGGGACAAAATAGCAGAGGAAAACATCGACTGCTTTGTCTTCAGAAAGCACGGAGAGAGAATTGTCTTTAATAGCTAATAATTTGTCTTTTGAGAAAGTACCGTGGGTGTTTTTGGAGCGTGATGCCATTTTTCAGCCGAGTAATGGCATCGTGTTGTCACCGAATGCTGCAGGTGAGGTAAATGTGTTAAGGTCTATGTGCTGCAGGTGACAATTTATCAATATTATATCCATATTGTGACATGCAACTGGATATCGTGTGGGATTTTGGATAACATACAATTGTGTATTTTCCTGATAAATATGCTTTTGAAAAATGTGTGATACAATTATTATCATCACAATATTGATATTTATGTATGTGGACGACAATATCAGAAGATTTGGTTTTGTCCGTCCCATAGTTGAAGTGAGTTTCCTTTAACTATAGGAGGTTCCAAATAGACCCTAACAGGTCTGTAACTCTGAGAGTGTACAAATGGAACCAAATGGACCCTTACGGGTCATCAATATTATATTGATGGACCCTTATGGTTCTATTTGGTTCCATTTGTACACTCAGAGTTATGTGAAAGTTTGAGAACCACGGGTATTGTAATTGTATATTGTATATTTTATCACACCAACATGTTGGTGTGATGGAACCGACTCCGGTTCCTCAGTGTAGGATCCGGTACAGGATCAAAACCCTCTCCACTACCATATAAAGTAGCATTACTTCTGCATACACACACAGTCACACATATGCAGACACGCGTGAACACATGCACACACACACCACCACCCCCCCCCCCCACACACACACACACACACACACACACACACTGCATTTTAATTTCGTTTCACTTCATTATTCAGACTGAAAGCCCTTAGCGACAGCAGTGTCTGGGATGGGATATTTTGAGGCTGCCAAAGCGCCAGCCTCAAAATAGCAGCAAAGCAGATGACATCATTGTCAATGTGGCTAACCCGGTTGCTAACCAAACAAACATGTGGTCAACTAGTGCTACTAGCATGTAAACAAACACGGTACAATATGTCGGAGGATGATGTTTCTAAAACATGTCGCTTCTATAAAGAAACGATTCATCATAGGGTGATTCAATAGCCATATCGATACAGTCGCAAGGTAAACACATTGGGGGCAGTCATGTTTGTTGTATCAGATATTCAACCGTGGTTGCTAGACCTGAATGGCCTGAAACATATTTTTTAATGGCCGACGCTAGCGATTGAAGGACTGGAGCCAGGCTGTGATGTACCTGCTGTATGCCGTAGGTTCAGCCCAGGCTGGACTGGAGCCAGGCTGTGATGTACCTGCTGTATGCCGTAGGTCTGGAGCCAGGCTGTGGTGTACCTGCTGTATGCCGTAGGTCTGGAGCCAGGCTGTGGTGTACCTGCTGTATGCCGTAGAACCAGCCCAGGCTGTGATGTACCTGCTGTATGCCGTAGGTCCAGCCCTGCTTGATGCGGTCCTTGGCCCAGACGTTGTGGGCGTTCTCTGAAAGCTTGTCCACCAGCAGCTCCTGACTGGGGCTCAGTCTGATATCGGACAGGTCCAGAGGGGTGGGCTTATAGCCATTGGACATCATGTAGCTGTTAAAACAGAACAAAATAACAATAATAATAATAAGGGTAATAATAATTATAATAAAAAAACGTTCACATTCTCTCCGTCATCGTGCATTGTGATTTATACTTCATATTCACGCATTGTACGTGCCTTTTAAGGCAGCGACCCCTAAACTGGGGACCCCCCAAAATAATCAATTTGAACTGGGGACCGGGACCCCTCAAAATAATCATATTTGAACTGGGGAGCGGGACCCATCAAAATAATCATATTTGCCTCTTATTAGATTTGACAATTTGGTCAATGTTTGAAAAGTTTTTGATCTTCTTTTCATTACTTTTCTCTTTCCCCCCCCCCCCTTCTTTTTGTAATAGGTATTAAAACTCAAATGTCCTTTAATTGTTACTTTACTGTTATCTGGGGACCCAATCCAAAATCATGTGAGGCCCCGAGTCCCTCCCGACCCACAGGTTGAGAACCAGTGCTCCATATGGAGTGTCTTGAGGCTTTCCGAGGGACTATTACTGCGTCCTTCACTGAAGTGCACACTTACTTTTTAGGGAGTTTGATCTTTTTGAGGTTGTCGTCAACGTTGGGATTGACGTGGACCACGTGACATCCCAATGCCAGCAGCGTCCTGCAGGGGGCGATATCAAAACACGTGTACATGTGGCATTTTCAGTAATGAAATAAAATGCAATACATTAACCTGGCCTATACTTTAGCGTATGACAAATAGCCAAAATAGCATATCGTTGCTGTCGGGACGAAACCTCATAACTCAATTTTTGAGGTTTTTGAGGTCTGTGTGTTGTTTCGAAAATATTGAACCAATGGAAAGTAGTAAAAAAAGCTTTGGAGTCGGACAAAACCTCTTAACTCCATTGGACCCTCAAAATGTTGCTAAAGCAACTAACTAACACATCTCCCCGTCTCATGGAAGTAATTGACAATATATAAAGTTACAACACCAACTTTGATGAGGCTGTATTGCTTTGTTTTACAAAGACATAATTATATCAGTCTTACGTTGTCATTTACTGCCCTAAACAAACATTAAAGTCCATAGACTTGGCTGGCAAAGAAAATCATCATAACTACCCTATTTACGACGTCATTTAGAAAATTAGAGGGGCTCAAAAAGTAGGTTATGCGGTTCATGTCCTCATCGGCTGGACAAAAAGCAAAAGGGACATGAATCCCCCGAAGCAGAACTCAGGGTGCAAAGTGCTTCTGACAAGATGTCTTCACACCTCGTGGGAGGACAAAGTGACAATGAAAAGAAACGTCATGCCACTCACACAGACATGAGCCGCCTCCGAGGAGAGGCTAGCACTGTCTGACACGGATGAAGGTTATCTGTCTCTCCTTCATGACGCAAAGGCACACACGTGCACACGTCCACAGTTCTGTATCGTCTGGAGCACTTGTGCACGTTTCTTTGGGGTGTACGTAACATAACACACTGTGCCATGATGGATGCACAATGTGAACCACAGCAGATGCTGTGCGCGGAGCAGCCCCAGGGGGCGCCAGTCCCACTGCACCCATCTGTAGATGTATCTCAGAAGGACAATGGCAGTCCTTGGTTGAGGTACACCAAGAGTTTACTTCCATTCTAAGTCAGACAGAGAGAGAGTATTCCAAGTCTTAGAAGACAACCCTACTGTAGGCTCTGTCTGTTTGGCAGCAAAAAAATAAAAAGAGGTAAACTAAAATGTAAAGCATGCTTTTCATGACTGTATGGCACTCTGAATAAAAAAGACAACCCGACTAAAGTGGACTTCGAGAGGCAGAGGAACAATGATAAACACAGCAGTGAGCAACGATTTAATCCAGACTCTGCGGCACGCAATCAAGCCCAATTATCCAAACAACCTTAGCCTTAATGTTTTTCACATCCCTCCATCGCCCATTCACCCGCCTCTCTCTCTCTCTCCCTCTCATGAAAGAAATGCAATAAAAATAAAACATACAGCCGTTTCCTGTCTGTCAGACCTATATTTCCTGTTAATTTCCTGCCTCTATACCTCTATACTGTATAATATAATATCCTATTTCCTATAACCCTTCTTAGCTCCAATATAACTAGTTTCTATCCATCTATTCCCCTGAAATGGATGCATTCAATCATGCACTTCCTGTCTCCAGATCCACGTTGCGGTCGCCTGCGGTTGGAGTTAATTTCCGTCCCATCTCCACCCTGTCAATGAACCATGCATTCTATGACTATCACAGCTGTCCCATCTCCACCCTGTCAATGAACCATGCATTCTATGACTATTACAGCTGTCCCATCTCCACCCTGTCAATGAACCATGCATTCTATGACTATCACAGCTGTCCCATCTCCACCCTGTCAATGAACCATGCATTCTATGACTATTACAGCTGTCCCATCTCCACCCTGTCAATGAACCATGCATTCTATGACTATCACAGCTGTCCCATCTCCACCCTGTCAATGAACCATGCATTCTATGACTATTACAGCTGTCCCATCTCCACCCTGTCAATGAACCATGCATTCTATGACTATCACAGCTGTCCCATCTCCACCCTGTCAATGAACCATGAATTCTATGACTATCACAGCTGTCCCCAAAAATGTCGGTCAAAACCAACACTGCAACGTACTTCAGTGTCTCCGTTGACATCTGCAGGTTGTAATTCTTCTCCGTTTCGGGCAGCTTGGAGAAGTCCACCAGGCACGGATGTTGCCGCTTGTTATCGTCTCTTATCTGGGTAGAATGAGAGAGGAGCGTCAGAGGAAGGAGGGAACATTTCATCGTATTTGGGTAGAACAAGAGAGGAAAGTCAGAGGAAGGAGGGAACATTTCATCGTATTTGGGTAGAACAAGAGAGGAAAGTCAGAGGAAGAACGGAACATTTCGGAACTCTTTTCGCTGCATCTAGGGGATGGGACGATAATCGCCATTATTATCGTTTATCGTGGTAAAAAAAAGTTTTAAGCATATTTTGATTATTGCAATAATATTGTCGCAATTATTTTTGGTCGCGATAATCGTGACAGGAACCTTTCATATCGTCCCATCCCTAGCGTTCGTTTTCAGCCCCACATCCACGGTGTGTGCTGTATATGAAGCAAATGTCTTATGATATACAGCAGCATATACATACAGCACACATGTTCCGGTTCTCAACGTCGAGGCCGGACGAGGACGTGTCTGTAACGCTGAGAGTGTACAAACGGAACCAAAGGGACCCGCAGAGGTACTATTTGGTTCCGCATGTACACTCTCTGAGTTAAATTAACACTGCAGATATATCACAGTGTACAGTTGTGTCAAATGGGGATCCGTGTCCAAATGCATATCGAACTGGGAGCCCTTTGGAAATTCAAATAAAACAAAACGTTGAGAATCACTGATACACAGCATTAACGTTCACAGGCAATCTTATTTTTGAACTAACAAGGGCACAGGGATGTGTGGGTCTAAATACAGGGTTGCTACTGGTTGCGGTGATAAGAGACTCTAGTGGATATGTCATGGAGACAGAGGAGAAAAAACCAGGGAGCATGTTTTCTTGGGGGAAACGGAGTGCTTGTGCTTCTGGAATATCAAGTGAGAGACGTAATTCCCCTCTCGACTGCCGAGCTTCACGCCAAATAATCCCTTTGGCCTAGCTCCTCCTCGGGGGAGGGTTGGCAGATGGCAGGTGTACAGTATACGTTTTTTTCTTTCCAAGAAAACATGCAGGGCTGTGTACAGATAATGCAGCTGTTCGTGAGTCCAGCGAACAGCAGACAGCTCTTTTGTGAATAGTACAAGAACGCTGCGGTGAACTGCGTGCGCTGTCTGCCAAATCTCTCTAGTGCTAGCTTACCTTTTTATCTAAATAATAGCATCAGCGGGTTACGACACATCTTATATATGCCCGAATGCTACGTAAATATTTCCCCCCTCAGCACTGCGTTGTCACTCCTCTATGTTGCCGCTACGGCAAGCGCCACGGTAACTGAAACAACAGGCAAACACTGGTGCTTGTTTTATGTTTAGTGGTGCACCGATATCGTGTGCCTGAAATAGTAGATCTACAGCTACTGTACTTGCCCGCAACATGTCTCAGCACGGCACGTTGTGAGCTTGCAGATCTCCTATTTTTCGGCACATAAGTCAGTTGTTCCCAAAGTGTGGTCCGGGGACCCCTAGGGGTCCTTGAGAGAGTTCCAGGCGGTTCCCAGCTAAATGATAGTTTTTATGGGTCTGTAACTCCATTTGTACACTCTCAGAGATAAATTAACATTGATTTTACAATATAAATTGGGGGTCCCACAGATAGAAATGCCATTAAATGGGGGCCCGTAGACTAATGCATGTCAAACTGTGGGTCCTTGAAATTAAACGAGTTGAGAATCACTGCTAGCCGTAAAATTATTCTCTCATGGGGACTCTGGCATATTCAAATCCGCAAGCTAGTGTCAATTTGGAGGTCCTTGACTTGAAAAAGTTTGGGAAACACTGACCTAAGTAAGTAAAAATCAGGCTATGATGCCTGAACCACGAAAGACATGAACAGACTGCAAAAACAATGTGTGTTAGCGCGCAGTTCCAGCCAGCCACAATCTCTCCTCCTACCCCCCCCCCCCCCTTTGCTAACAAGACCTCATTAAAGTGGGATGTTAAAGCCAAAATGTGAGTGCTAAGGGGAGCGCAATGATGCTGTAATGAACGACTGAGTCAAACCATCCTCGCCCCCAGATCAATGACTCCATTACAGAGCTTGGAAACGACACAGGTGCTGTGTATAAAATCTAGAGGGGGCGGTCCGAGAACGTCAGACAGTGGTGGAAATGAACTGGCTATTGCACATTTACTTGAGTATACCGTACTTTTGGGGCGTTGTTGTGACTTTTGCTCCACTACATTTCAAATTATTTTCACTCTTTTGAATACATATACCACCACCGAAGGAGTCTGTTCTTACTCAGATTTGTATTATAGACATAAGAGCTGCGTTGCATATTGTTACAGTATACCGTATTTATCATCCGCATTTATAGGCAGTCGGGGCAAAACGGATCGCTTTGGCATTATGGGCTAACATCTCGCAAGCCGAGAAGGTCATTTGGCATCAATTGAAGGGAAATAACACTCAAATGCTGTTCCTAGCAAAGGGTGGAAATATATACATAATTTCCCTTTCAAATTCCCCCTTCAGGATAGAGAGAAAAACAAAATGTAAAGTGACATTCTGGAATTGCCAAAACTCCTCGTTCTGCCCTTGTGTGGAACAATTGTTGTACTTCATGGTTGATAAACACATAAAACACGCTGCCTAAAGCTTAATTGATTCTCCATAGCACCACAGAGTTGCTTGTCGAAAAGAACTGTGTGCCAGGTCAGTTAACTGTGTGCCAGGTCAGTTCTATTAAAGAACTGTGTGCCAGGTCAGTTCTATTCTAAAGAACTGTGTGCCAGGTCAGTTCTATTCTAAAGAACTGTGTGCCAGGTCAGTTCTATTAAAGAACTGTGTGCCAGGTCAGTTCTATTAAAGAACTGTGTGCCAGGTCAGTTCTATTAAAGAACTGAACTGTGTGCCAGGTCAGTTCTATTAAAGAACTGTGTGCCAGGTCAGTTCTATTAAAGAACGGTGTGCCAGGTCAGTTCTATTAAAGAACTGTGTGCCAGGTCAGTTCTATTCGACAAGCAACGCCGTCGTTCCACAGAGTATAAATTAGGCGTACGACTAACGAGGTAGGATGGAACATCTGGAATGGAACAGAATGAAAAGCAGAGGACATGGAATAAAATGAGAGGATTTGTTTTGTTCACTTACCCTCTTTTTGGGTTGAACCGCAAATTATAAAAGAGAAAGCAAGATGATGTACAGGCTTTTTTCTTTATGGTCAAAAACATTCTAGTCACTAATGCATTATACGCAGTTTTCTAACCATACGACAATGTGTCACTCAAAGACGTGTAAGATAATGTGTGTCCTTTTATACGTGGATCCAGTGTGATATTGTGAATATGAGAGCTGCAGATCAGATGCTGCTGGAATGTTCCTCACCTTGCCGTAGGACCAGCCCAGCTCGATCTTGTTCATGCCCCACAACTCATGGATGTTCTCCGCCAACTTGTCCCGCACCTTCTCCAGGTGTGGCGGCATGACAACCTAAGGAATCATAATAATAATAACAATAATAATAATACATCTTTTAGTGAATAGTTGAATACCCTACGACAGCGGTGCCCAAAAGGTAGATCACAAAGGCTGTACAGATAGACCACATGACATGCCCCTAAAAATATATACTGTATAGTTAAAATATCAAATATATCGGCCTGTCAGCTCAAACCCACAATGCAATACTTGAGGCCAGTAGCCAGTAGCATTATAAAGTCACCTATAGCAAGCAATTCCATTTCCTTTCCCATTCCCAAGTGTGCCGCTAGGTAAATTTTTAAAAACCTTTCGACAATGGGATAATATATAATATTTGATAGGTAGATCTTGTTGAGCTGGTCATTTTTAAAGTAGCTTGCAAGTCAAAAAAAAGGTGTGGGCACCGGCCTGCCTTACGATGTATCATTCGAGGTGAAGAACAGATCCTTCTCATTCTTTTTTTGGAGAGAGCAGACTCACAGCAATAACCCATCTTTATCTCCCCTCTATTACCTGGCTGGTTTCCACAGGTGTGGGGATGAAGGAGGCCTGGGACATGAAGTGGGTGGTGCCCAGCAGGTCTCGGACCCCCTCCACGTCTCTCTTGTACTCCTTCACCGGCTCCACCTTCATCTTCTCCTTGGGCAGCAGAGCCTCGTAACACGGGGCGTAGCTCAACGGCGGCAGGAACTTGAAGTCACCGTGGCGACCGCCCAACAAGAAGCGCACCCTAAAAAAGTATGGATTTGTTACCGTGTGTGGGTACTTAAAGGAATGGGTCACCCTCAAAATGACTCCGCCCACCCCCCATATCGATCGCTCACCCTTGAATTGATGGAGAATGTTTTGTTTTTGTTGCATTCCTTCATGGCGAATGAACAATCCAAAAACAAAGAAAATAAGGTTGGAATGAAAAATAGCAATGGCATAACTATGTCAAAATGCATTTATAAGCTTCCACACAACGGCCACAGTATAATCCAAGTTTTTGTTCCAACATTTACTTCCAAATAAAATAAAATTCTCTCCTCAAGTGAACAGTCGGTCTGTTCCTCTGGACTTCCAAAACACTGCAATGTCTCTCAAATGTTACTATTTAAAACATTTCCAGGATGAACAGCAGTCTCCAGGACGAGTGTGTGTGTGTGTGTGTGTGTGTGTGTGTGTGTGTGTGTGTGTGTGTGTGTGTGTGTGTGTGCGTGTGCGTGTGAACTCAGCTGGCATTGAAGCGCACACGCTTGACCAGGCACGTTCCTCACGCATGCATGGAACTGTTTACACCTGCAGAACGTTTGAGGGAAAATGCAGTGTTTTATGCACAGGTGTGACGACGCTGTACATAATCTGACAGTACATAATCCATGTTTATACTTCCATGTGTGGAAGTATAAACAGATTCTTGATCTAGTTTTGCTGTTATTAATCTTAGACTTAGTATTTCATAAAAAAAATTGGGGAATCTAAATAATTCACCATAAAGGAACGCAACAAAAAAACAAAATCCTCCATGAATTTGAGACTACTTGAGAAAGTATGCATTTATATATTTAAAGCAGGGGTCCTTGGGGGGGGTTCCAGGGGGTGATTGTGATGCTGTTAATACAGCATCACAATCATTTTAAACACTTTGTCTAATTATACCTTGGCTATTCAATAATCTATTCGTACCACCCTCATGTACAAGCTGCATGCTTGTACATCTGCTATTTTTGAGGGTCAAAAATAGCAGATGTACAAGCATGCAGCTTGTACATCTGCTATTTTTGAGGGGCCTATATATACAGCTTTCTTTTTCTTCTTTTTTTAAAATATAATTTTAACACAAATCATCTATTCTGGGGGTCCCTGGCACAACATATTTCAGATGAGGGCGGGGGCAAAATACATGATTGGCTGCTTGACGACGTGAAAAAAACCTGTAAAGCTGTAAATGTCAGAGGTTTAGTGGCTGGGATAACGACAGTGGCTCTGACCCTGTGTGACACGCCGGGGCTCTGAAAAGCACGTTCTGGACCACTGTGTTGACGTCAGCCCCCCCGTAACCCCCCCCCCCCGTCCAGTCCCGAGGGCCAGACTGAAATAGCCACTGACTGAAGTAGTATACCGTAGTGATGACGCAGATGCTGCTCTGCCATTCTGGGCAGCCCAGCCAGCCACCATCAATTATGGAGCGCTGAGGCGGAGTGTGTTATCTATAATGTACAGTGGTGGAAAGAGTAAATGTTTTACTGCAGTAAAAGTATCAATACTGCAATGTAGAACTACTCCGTTGCAAGTAAAAGTCAGGAATTCTCAAATCCATTGGAATCATTTGAACACCTACTGCAAACATTAGATCGGTTTAGTCTATACTCAGGCTATACATTAAACAAGTCTAAAACTCAAATTCTCATGCTCAATTGTAGGCCGAATCAAAAACTAAAGGAAATAAATATAAATTGGGAGGCAAAATCAATTAGGTACTTAGGCATAAATATAACCAAAGACCTATCCAAACTATATGCAAGTAACTACCAAGAAATTGATGATAACATAAAAAAAGATATAGAGAGATGGGCCACATATCCAATGGGGTTTAGTGATAGGATACAAGCGATTAAAATGAATGTCCTGCCACGCCTGTTATATTTATTCCAGTCATTACCTATCCCTATACCACCGGCCCAATTCACGAAATGGGATAAACTTATATCAAGGTTTATATGGGATGGAAAAAGACCTAGAATAAGATATAGTACTCTACAATTACCAAAGAATAAAGGGGGAATGGCACTTCCAAACTTAAAGGAGTACTTCCATGCAGCACAACTGGGGCCACTCCTTAACTGGTGCAGTCTACCGTATATAGCTAAGTGGAAGGACATCGAGGTAAAAGGGTTTACAATCCCGATTCATACAAATATAGGAGAACGAGGGATCCAAACGAGCGTGAAGAGTGAATTAGACTTGGACCCAATAACATCTTTTACTTTAACTACGTGGTACTCAATAGTGAAACAATTGAAGGTTGGAAAGGAATTGGGTATGTTAAAATGGATCTCATATGATAAGAAGTTTGAACCAGGAAGGTCCGATTCAAGGTTTAAGCAATGGAGGGATTTGGGTGTGACAGCCATATGCCTATTAACTAAAAATGGAGAAATGAAAAGCTTCGAAGAAATAAAAAATGCATACGATCTGACTAATCAGGACTTCTTCCGATATTTACAGATGAGAGACTATTATAACAGAAACATTAAAAGACCGGCGGAAGAAATACACCCCATAATACGAATCATTGAACGGGCGTATGGTAGAGTCACACCCAAAGCCATATCTGTGTTGTACTCGTGTTTGATGGACTCCAAAAAGTTTTCCACAATATATGTAAAAAATAAATGGGAAAAGGAGTTGGGTGAGGACATTCCAGAAAAGATGTGGGACGATATGTGGGAAAAACACCAGACAACAACCCAATCAAAGGAGTGGAGGGAATTTGTATGGAAAAACCAAATACGGTATTTTATAACACCCCAAATTAAGAGCAAACAGCTTAAGAGCCAACAGCCATGTTGGAGAGAGTGTAACCACATGAACCCTGACCATACACATGTTTTCTGGAATTGTGCAAAGATACAACCTTTCTGGTTGATAATCCACACAGCTATTTGTGAGGTAATAGGATACGACATCCCCTGTTCTTGCCTTGTAATGTACTTGGGTCTTATTGAGGAATCTATCCATCCGAGAGACCAATATCTGGTCAAAATCCTTCTAGCTGCCGGGAAAAAAGCAATCACAAAAAATTGGCTCAAGACTGACATACCAGGCTATAATCAATGGCGAGCAATCGTGGACAATATAGAAGACATGGAAAAGTTGACATTCAAGATAAGGATAAGAGTAGACCTCTATGAAAAAAGATGGGAAAAATGGTCGTTATATAAATGGACAAGAGGTGAAACATAATAGGATGATGGAAAAGAAGAGTTAAAAATATTCCCAAAGTAAGGTTCTAATTGTATTTAATTGTATTTAATTTATTTTGTAAACTTAATTTATGCAATCTGTTTGTTTTGTTTTTTATTTTATGTCTCTATTTTATTTGTTTTTAATTTCTATGTCCATGTGGAAGTTTGTCTTTGTACTATGTTGTTGTTGTTATTTCTGTTTGTTTGATCATAATGTCTGTAAAAACCCGAAATAAAAACAAAGTTAAAAAAAAAAAAGTCAGGAATTCTACTTGAGTAAAAGTACAAAAGTATTGGACATCTTGTCATCATCATCTATGCAGAATGTCCCATTTCAAGTTTTCAAATTATTTTTAAAATAGCAGATCTACAAGCTCACGATGCGTCGCGATCGGCTATTTTCAAATGGCCATAGGGCTGAAGTGTTCAATGTATGGTTTGTAATAATAATCCAAAAAAACTACTAGTAACTAAAGATTTCAAATAAATGTAGTGGATTTGCCTCTGAAATGTAGCGGAGTAGACGCAAGAGCAAGAGTTCACTACTGCCCACTGGGTCATATCTATTTACAGTACACAGCTCCCATGCATGTGCACTCTGACATAACCCTCCCTGTGGCGGATGAAAACGCTGCATGGCCAGCATTCAGAGCTCTGCTCCATGTGAAATATATACAGTCGCTTGGCAGACGATGATGTGATGATTGTGACTTCAAAGCTGCCCCCCCCCCCCCCCCCTGAATGTCACGTCTCACGCATGATGAGAAGCAAATCACTCTGCTGCTACAGTACAGCTGTGCCAAGTCTGAGAGATCTACCAACAAACAGGCTCAGTTAAACCCATTACAGCCGGGAAAGCATCCGTGTCATTTTAGATTAGAACCAATAACCACTTTAAGCATCATGTTACACTGTAACAAAATAGTTTTAGATGGGGGTCCACAGCCAAAACCATATCATTTTGGGTGTCCTTGGCTTGAAAAAAATTGAGGACCACTGATATAGCGTCGCAGTCCCGCCCCCTTTTTTCCCCAGAAAGTATTTATTTAAAGACCTTTAAGCCTCGGACAAAGCCAACCTCACAACATCCTTACAAATCATGGCAATAAACACATGTTTTTGGGCCGAACAAATAATTAGAAAGAAGAGAAAAAGGGCAGGGTACAACACTTTTTTTTTGAGCTTTTCTTCTTTCTAATTACCGGTATTTGCAAATTCCGTTTGATAGAAGAAGGCGCTCCTGAGTCCTGAGTTGGATCTGCCTAGACGCACAATGTTGCAGAACATTCACAGCTCAGAGGTCTCCTTCTGTCTTAATTCTCCATACATCTCTGTGATTGTAATTTTCCTATAATCAGTGTATAGTGAGTGTTAATTCCTTGTGTCCATCGTGTTTATATAATTGTCTAGTCAAAGAAGTTATTTGATTTGTTCCATGCATTGTGCATGATTCCATTTGCTTGTTCAGTTTCATCAATCCAAATATTTAATGGAATACAATAATATAAAATTCCCCATAATCTTACTTATGTCAACCAAATGTGGTTTTATTGAAAGGCAATTAAAGGCTAGATTGTAAGGATGCAACGGTTGTCATTTCCAATGTAATTTGCCTGTTTAATTCATCCGAACTTCGCTTTTTGCTTGATACCGACAATACAATCACGATCTATATACCAGCTGGAACTTCATAGATTACACAAAATGTTTATGCATCCATATGGTTCTGTGCGCGGTGGAAAAAGAAAATAAATTAAAAAAGCACAAAGTCCCTGCTTTATTGTGAGTATGACTGTGTTAGTCGCAGAGTGGATGATAGATAGAGGAGCAAATGGACACAAAACAACCCTCTGTATAAATTATAATCTAAGGCAGCAATTCCATGGGCCATAGTGAGCAAGATATCACCGGGCATAATGTGTAATGGATAATGGCCAAACCACACCTAGGTAGCGGAGGTGTTTTAGGGATTTATGCCGTGGCACAAAATAGCACATTTTACGGGGGAACGCTTCTTACACAATGCAAAATCCCCAAATTACGGATTTAGTGCACATGACTCAAGATAGGGCCCTTAGTCTAAAACTACACAAAAACTAAAACATTTCAGAGGATTAAAATAATTATGACTAAAACTAAATTTGCCTAGTTTGACGTAGTATGGGCAGCTCTACCAGGGTAAAAGCTGAGCTTGTAGATTCACATTTTACGCCGGCACGTAACAAGGTATAAATGAGGCTTAAAGCATTTTGACCTGAGATCAGTTTCTGAAAATGTCTTCTACATCCTGACAGTTTTCTGAAAAAGCTACAGTATGTTTCTATGTCAGTCGTTCTTTGATTTTTCTAAAATAGCAGACCTACAAGCTCGTAGCGCGCCACTCGGTGGCGCGCTATGAGCTTGTAGATCTGCTATTTTTCAATAGCTAACCGCTGGGGGTTCCCGCCCAAAATGGGTTAAAGCAAGGCGTTGCTAAGAAACATCAGAGCAGCATATCAGAACCACAGGGGACCTCGCCATGGTTCCCTCCTCTACTCTGCTACATGTGAAAAGATAACCTTGCTAATGGGGAGAGCCAATGGGCTCAAGGTGAGTTTTAATATTCAGCCTAAAAATAATAATATGCGTTAAATATGCATGAACGGAGAGCGTGGCGGCTATAAAGAGACATTTCAGAATGAAGGGGAAAAGCCAAGCCAAGTGTTCTAGAACCCCCCCAAAAAAGAACCAAAATCGAGAAAAAGTTATTATTACTATCATCCTTTTTAAAATTCTTATCATCGTCTTTATCAAATATAGAGACAGAACTAAGGTTATGCAAGCTAGGGAGAAAAGGTAGGCCTATTTATTTTTCCATGTCTGGAGGGCAGTCACTTTATGAGATAATGTGAGTGCGTGCGTGCGTGCGTGTACATGTGTGTGTGTGTGTGTGTGGGCGGTAACAGTGCAGTGTGATCCAAGTTGGATTAAAGCTACGTTTTCACACAGTGAGAGGCAAACAAACAAACACAGACATTATGCTGGGGAATGCTATACTGTGCATGCACTCTGCTGGACGCACGTACAGTACTGTAGTCTGTAGGTGTAAATATTACTTCCTCATGTGCAATTATTTTCACTATGCAAAATTCACCATACAGCAGTTCTGGAGCCAAATCCAAAGTATACTCTGTAGCATGATGGTGTCGATTGCCGCCAAGAACCGATTTTCAATAGATTCCTTTTGGCAAACAACACCTTCGTGCGTGAGAAGTCAAAGGGTGAAACCTACAATTTGGAATCACTGTCTCTCCCAGCCATAGATTGGCTTCCTGCCTGTGGAACAATTGATATGCAAATAGACTTCAGTTTAAGGCACTGTGGTGAGACACTGGAGAAATGGCTTGCAGAAGATAATGTACAATTATGACTAACCAAGTAGTTATGAATATGCTATATGATTCATAGTACACCACATGCGCTGTGTATAAATTAGGTTTGAGTCCACAAATACTGCACAGTGAATTTTGCATGATGAAAATAATAATTGTAAATTATTGCATGATGCAATAGAATAGAAACTAGATCATATGATGCATGATTATGGGTTCCGTGACCAACATGACATATTATCAATGTGGGGGTCCTTCATGTAGTCTGGCTGCCACACAGAGCAGTATAAACGGTAACAACTTATATATATTTTTTTATTTTCAATCTTGGATGATAGAATCATGGTAAGCTTGCTGGAGCCTGAAATCCCAATTTTGCAGACTGTCAATCACAGTATATCTGCCATCGTCAACAGCCAGTGGTGGAGAAAGTACTCAATTTTTTTTACTTAAGTAAAAGTATCAATACTGCAATGTAGAACTACTCCGTTACAAGTAAAAATGCAGAATTCAAGAGTACTTAGTGTACTTAAAGTACCAACAATAAAAATACTCATTATGCAGAATGCCTCGTTTTGAGTTTATAAATGTATAAACTCACAATGCATTGCATCGCGACGCATTGTGAGTAAGTAAAGGAAAAGTAAATTACATCAAAATTGTACTTAAAGGGCCACTTCACCCCTTTTGCAACCAGAGCAAATTTTAATGATGTTTAGGACACAAGAAACACCTTCCTGGTGTAATATGATTTTTTAGATACTGTATTTTAGTCATGAAGCCATGTTTATGACCAAAAGCCTGTCATGAAAATGTGGTCTCACGTCCTTCCTGGACAACAAAGCCACACCTCCATGCATGCGCCCCCTCTCCACAAGGAGGGGAAGTGCACTAAAGCATTATGGGCATTGTAGGAATTCAGCAAACCAGTCAAACCCTAAGTCAAACACACTTCATTTTTGTGGCCATAGGGTGTGAATTTCAAATTGTGCTACTACAAATACTATTTACATTGGGTGACTGCAGTTTCTTCCAGCGGTGAAATGTGCCTTTAAGTACAGTACTTAATTAAATCTACCTAATTAATTCCCACCGCTGTTGAGGAGCGAGTAGGGCAACATGCCGAGGGGGGCAACAAAATGTGGCAAAAAGAGCCAAGTTCATAATAACAATCTTCTCCACGGCTCCGCCGCGTAATAAGGAGCAGCCATGTGTGCGTCCTCGGTCCTGGCAAATGGCAAAATAGTCGATCTGTCGGGAGGGGGGTTGGGGGGGGGGGCAGCGCAAATAGGGGCAACCAAATGGTCAGCTATACGTCACTGAATGCATGCACAGTCTGGAGGCCATGACACACCCTTGCATTTGGCTGAGCTTTTTTAATGTTTCTCTCTCAAGCTTTTATTGACTTTGATCTGAGTTTGATGTTGTTTGATGTTTATAGCTTTTCTTATACTTTGACTTTGCTTAGATTATAATGTTGTTTGATGTGTTTTAGCTTTTCTTGTGCTTTATTTGTTTTGTAAAGCACTGCATTCCTGGGCATTCCACCATGAACGGTGGCGGTGCTCTATAAATACAATAAATAAGAGTTTGTTACACTGGATTAATCATCGCACTGCCTGCTGTACCTGCAGCCACTGTTTACCATATAAATATATTATTCTTTTCATTTTCTACAAAATAAAATGATTTAAAAAATGAAAAAAATGAAAAAAAAACTATGATTTTGATGAATTGACCACCAAAAAATATGATGTTTGGATAAATTGAATACATAAGACCACAATGGATGGAAACAAGTCCCCCCGTGTCATCCTTTTAGCCTTAATGTCTTTACTGTACCACGTGCTGTTTACATCTCTATGCATTCAATAAAAATGAAAGGACAACAGCGCTCACTTGACGCCGGCGGAGAAGCTGACGGTGGGGAAGAAGAGCCCGTCGGTGTTGAAGTTCTCGAACATGCCCTGGACGGGCTGGCCGTTGATCCTGAAGGAGATGCTGGGCGCGCCCAGGTCCAGGCAGCACGACACCACGTCCTCCGACGTCAGGATGTGCTGCTTCAAGGAGGCCACGGCGCGCGGGATACGACCTGCCCACCCCGCCCACGCACACAGACACACACACACAGACACAGACACACACACAGACACAGACACACACACACACACACAGACACACGCACGCACACACGGTAGCACACAAAATGTATAGGACCACGTTAGCAGATAAGATGCCGGGGCCTGTGGGAGATCGCGTACGCAACATTTATTTTGTTACCCGCACACATGCGGGTGCAGTACTTAGTTTAGACAGTTTTTGGTTTAGACCCACGGGGCAGCACACCTAAACCTAACCTTAACCCATGTCTAACCAATGACTAGTCTAAACTAAGTATGCACCCCCACACATGCACGCACACAATAGTGGTAACTATAATAATAATAATAATAATAATAATAATAATAATAAGTACTACTGGAGTATTTAGAATTTTCTGTACTTTTACTTGTACTTCACTAAATGTCAGAGACAAGTACATTACTCTACTACTATTATGATCAACCCATTTTGGGCGGGAACCCCTTTTGGTGTTTTAAACATTATGTTATAATTTAGCTATTTAAAAATAGCAGATCTACAAGCTCACGCTATGAACTTGTAGGTCTGCTATTTTTGAAAAATCGTTAAAATGTGCCTGAAATCTTTCAGAAAATTGTCATGATTTAGAAAACATTGTTTTTTAATTTCGAAGTCAGGCCTGAATGGGTAAGGTCAGCTGAGCACGCACGCACACTGACCTGACCAGAGGTGTAGTCCGTCAAAGCCATAGGAGTAGAGGTCGTCTCCGACCCCGTTGCCCCCCCAGCCCTCTCCTCCTCCCGGGTACGGGGCGTAGCCTTTGGTGTTGGCCCAGCCCACGCGCAGGTGCGACGGCTCGCTCGTCACAAAGTGGTCCACCTGGTCGATCACCATCTCGTAGTACCACTTCTTGTACTGAGCCGAGCCCTCCCTCACCCCCAGGAAGATGTTGGGTCGAATGCTGCATGCCCAACGGAAGATCACAACCGTGAGGATGTGTGCGTCACCTCCAAATGTTTAACGACAGTTCAGGAAACAAATATAACATCTAAAATAAGGATTCATCCATGCACAATCAGACAACATGGAATGAATCTTATATGAGTGCAAAAAACTAAAACAATGAATGAATGAATTAATGAATGATGTAAGTAGGATACCATGTAAACATCTGTCTAAAGAACATTATATCCAACCCAAACTAACCGGTTTCTGAAAACCTTCAAATTCTTATAAAAAAATAAAAAATAAAATAATTATGTGTAGCAACAACTAATGAGACACAGAGCTATCTCCCGGATTGAAAGTTATAACAACGTATAGGTTACAACAGGTCTAAACGGGCTAAAATTATTAACATTAAGTGGTCAAGAAAAATCTAATCTAAATAACAAACGTGAACAAGTAACCCACACATCTTTATAGTTTATAGTTAAAAAAAAAAGAAGAAGGTGCGTGACAAAAGTGATCCTTTTGTGATTACCTTTGTACATCGTTGACCAATCGGGTCTGGAGGAGCAGGTCACGCCTGGGCAGCAGGTGATCGCAGATGAGGTTCTGATTGGTTCGCACGGCCACCCCGTTACACACGCACAGCGAGCACAGGACATCCAGGATCTGTAGAGGGTGATTTATACACAATCTGATTCATACAGTAATGGTCTTATTTATTTTTGCTTATTTTTGCATTAAAAAAGTCTTAAAAGTCCTTAAATGATCACTTCACTATCATCTGGGGACACACCCCCCCCCCCCGACCCCAAATCTAAACAAAGCCAATGCCTTTCTGCAGCTTCAATTACCAAATGATACGTTCAGGGTGATGTATGGGTCAGCAGTGGAGAGCATGGCCACTGATCTAATTTCAATGTTAACAAATTGATGCACAACGAGGATACACTCCTCATCTGTGCAACGGGGCCAGCCCTCATCAAAAGATGGATGTTGCTGTGGGCGCAGTGAAGTTAGTTGAAGAGGAGTCGCTGTGACAAAGGCACAGGGGAACCAATATAATAGCAGTCCTTTTGGTATTATAGAGCTGTGTCGTGGTTCCTAATGAACTGGACTGCAGATAAAGGCAACAGAGTCGGTCGATTTGTGCAATATAACTTCATGACAACATCCTGAACACATTCGCCCTGTTATTTACCTGCACTCTGCATCGGCAAAAAAAATTACGATGCTCAGCAAGAGCGTGATTTTTGTTCATGAATGTGTGTTCATTTGTCACTGTCCAACGCACCTGCAACGATGTGAATGTGCGAGATATATATATATATATATATATTTTTTTGCAAAGCCTGTTATTTAAGCAATATTACACAAGAGGGTGTGCGTTATTGGCACTCCAGTGATGCGCAGGATAGAGGCGGAGTCGACCCTCGAGTCACATTGCGATTATACAACATTTACCATCACAATAAACCATATCAAAATGTATTCATATTGCGGGACATTTCTCTCCCAAAATAACAACCTTTCTACGAGTCTTCTCTGCTTGTTTGAAGCATGGGTACAGTAGATAGCTATCTGGTCCGGCTCTAGGGTGGTTTTTTTTAGGGGCGCTAGCCCCTCCTATGTCCAGCTTTGAGGGTTTGAGTAAACACAAACACTAAAGACAAAAGTGTGTAAGCACAAACATTGAAGACAAAAGTGAAGACGCAAATTGTGATTGACCAGAATGAGATGATGTATGATGACGTATGATGATAAGAGCGCCCCTCACTTCACATGGGTGTGATTGTATTCTACTAAACAATGGGGGTCTGGGGATCCTTGAAAGGGTTCCCGGGGGTCTCCGACTAAATGATCAATAGTTAGGAACCCTTACGCTAACTCTGGGAGTGTACTCATTTGTACACTCCCAAATGGACCCTTGCAGGTCTGTAACTCTGGGATATATAAATGAACTAAATTGATCCTTGCAGATCTGAAGTGTACAAATGGAACCCAGTGGACCCTTAAAGGTCTGTAACTACTAACTAGTGGAGGGTGAAAATGAAACCAAATGTACCCTTACATGTCTGTAACTAGGGGATTGTACAAATGGAACAAATGGACCCTTACAGGTCTGTAACTAGGGGATTGTACAAATGGAACCAAACGGACAGGCAAAACATTTTGGTTCCATTTGTACACCCCCATAATTATGGGGGGGGGGGGGGGGTCTGTGGCTTAACACAGACCAAACTGGGGGGTCCTTGAAATCAAAAGGGTTGAGAATCAGTGCTCTAGTGAACGTGCAGTACTTCTGGGGTATATCGACATACAGTAAGTGGTTGGCACTCACCTTGTGGTTGCGTCCGTGCTTGTAGAGCAGTGAGATTATGGACTTGATGTGTCCTCTCTGGATGATGTGGAGGGCCTCTGGACTCTCGATTAGGATGCAGTGGAGAACCTCCAGGATGCCTTGTGGGAGAGGTGCATCATCATCAGTTATTAGTCACCAGCCACAGAGGACAGAGTGTGTGTGTGTGTGTGTGTGTGTGTGTGTGTGTGAGTGCGTGAGTGAAAGAATATGGCTGTCGGTCCGTCTGCAGCATAGACTGTAAGCAAACGTCACCCATTGGTTTCTACAGACCAGTAGACGTCACCCATTGGTTTCTACAGACCAGTAGACGTCACCCATTGGTTTCTACAGACCAGTAGACGTCACCCATTGGTTTCTATAGACCAGTAGACGTCACCCATTGGTTCCTACAGACCAGTAGACGTCACCCATTGGTTTCTACAGACCAGTAGACGTCACCCATTGGTTTCTACAGAACAGTGACGTCACCCATTGGTTTCTACAGACCGGTAGTGAAGACACTTCTCCAGCAAATTCAATCCCAATCCGGGGTGCATACGTTGGTTAGACATAGCAACAGTCCTACAGTCATTAGTCCGACAACACCGTCGCTCCCGACATGCGCTGCGGGTAAAAACTAACCTGTGCTAAAAACGAACTCTGGTTACAAATCACCCGTGGCTCCTGACAAGTGCTGCGGGTTAAAACTAACCCATGGCAGGTTAAAAATCACCTGTGGCGTCTGCGTATGGTTAGGGTTTTGGTTAGGGTGTCGAAGTCATGACTGTAGGACTGTTGGTATGTCTAACCAAACCCGAGCAGAAACTGATGCTAATGTTTTTGTTTTTTCAGGCTGCCATATCCATACGGTGGGAAATGCTGTGTGTGACACGGCTTAAAAAACAAAAAAAACATCAGCATCAGTTTCTGCTCGACAGTTACGATATTTATTTATTTCCTTGTATCGCGTATACACATCGTATACATATCGACTGTGAGTTTGTAGGCAATACCCAGCCCCTACTGCTATTGGCTCCAACTGCAGCGAGGGCATTCTTTTGAACGCATAGTGATCAAAAAAAGACTTTTAACTAGCGATTGAAAACATATGTAAACATTTCTGAAAATGTTCATTACGGTATTAAAATTAAAGTTAAATTAAAGTCCGGCCAAAACCTCACCCAGTTGAATGGAGAGTAAAACAAAAAGTGAGAATGATGGAGATAGGAGGTTTGTGACCGACAGACAGCAGTGACATGCACGCATACCTGAGGACGACTCCAGTCTCTCCAGCTTGCTGACCAACCAGTCCAGGTTGTTGGAGAACTGAGTGCAGTTGTTCCTGTTCCCTCGAATCAACGCCGCTACGGGACACATGGCGCAGACTAAGTCAAATATGAACACAAACATTATCATACGCATCGAAGCACTGGACGAAAACTATTACTTGCGCACTCTGTGTGTGTGTGTGTGTGTGTGTGTGTGTGTGTGTGTGTGGTTACACCACCATAGACATACAGTATTTATTTGGGGGTCGTTGACATGAAAAGGTTGACCGATATGGTCTGAAGGAGCCAACACAATGCAATAATGATACAATGTCCCCCAAACCCCCACAATGTACACAATGCAATAATAATATAACGTTACCCAAAAGTGGGCGTCTGAAATGCATGGCCGCTTCGCTGACCTCATTCATATTAATTAAGAAGACGCTCAAGATAGATGGAATGACACAAGCAGAGAACAAACGTAACGCACGGACGTGCACGGACGCACACGTCCTAGCCGAAACCAGCAGGGTCA